>NC_071286.1:22604983-22702869 GCF_943735745.2 Anopheles bellator
GTGTTTATCAGCTCAACAACAACAACTGGACGAGTTCTAATAAGTTCAGTCGTAGGAAAAAATGCATAAATTTAATTTAAAGTGAACGATGAGTTTCCTTTTTTAAACTGAATTGTTTAACCAGGTACCATATTCCAGCAGACTCCCTTGTGTTTTTTTTCAACCATTCAAACTCACAAATGTACGGCCACTTACTGGGCCATCCCATTCTCATCTGCCAGCTACACTAGCAGCTCCATAAATGGAGAGATTAAATGGCGGACCTTTTACCACGGCGTGGCCCATGGCTTCAGTTACCTGGGTTTTGCGCGATTTGGCATTCATAATGACAATTATGATACGTCTTGCTGACCGGCCCCGACACTGATCTCACCGTCCCGCCTTACACCGGCAGAGCGGCAACGTGTAATTCAATCCTATTTTTAAAAGATCCATCCGTCGGTTACAATCGACTATAAATATTGGCGGCAATACGGCGGTGGCGGTGGCCTGCCCCTGCCCTGCTGCCCGGTGGGGTGGACATCTTCGTCGGCTGGTGGTGTCGTTGGTCGTTGAAGGATTGAAAAATGGTTCGCCAAAGGTTGGACGCAACGCTGCTAGGTGCACCTTGGGTGCAATGGGCGTGATTGTAATTTTAGAAATGCCTGTCTCGCTTTTGCGCCAGCAAGATGGACACACGTAATCGGACCTTCGATTTGCAACCGAACGGCCGATCGGCCGGTGGGCAGACTTGGGGGTGCAGCAACCGGGCGGTCTAAGCTTAGAATCGTCCCCCTTAAGTTTTATTTCGTCGAACTCTGCGAACCCGTGGACCAAAGCGACAGTTTCTGCCGGTGCCCAAAATCATCCAATCTCCAAACGGGTGATGAATTTTTCTAAACCAAATGATATTTGCATCAGATGTTCCCGACGCCGCTCTGCCTTTCTCTTTCTTTCCCTCGCCCTTACTCCGGCTACCGACCCTGGCCGGGAGGTGCTAGAAAAGGGCTCGTTAGGTTAGGTGTTGGCTAATTATAAATCGTCTCAATTTTCCTTCTCCGATGGCGTGCTGCTTGTTTTGTTTGCATTGGCAATCTCCGGTACTGGCGGTGCGGTGGTTTGCAGTTTGGAGACTGCAGACACGGCACGCGGGACCTGCTGCGTGTCCACTCACGCGTTGTCAACAGCGCAACCCCCAAAACATGCACATGCAATTGCATTCACCTCAAAGCAGTTGTCAAAATGGTCGAGAATGTACGGCCGGACCGATATGTAGCTGTCGTTTGGGCTGAGTGTATGTGTTTTGAAGGTGGCAAGCCAGCCGCATCACACCGATCGTATGTCGGGATGTATCGGGTTGGCTTACGCTCAAAGGCCGCCGTGGAATTGGATACGCGAGGACTGTGTGTGAGGACGTCGCACCGTGTAATGCCCGGGAGTTGATCACGGAAAAGGTCTCCGCTCTTCGTCCGTGTCGGGTGTGTCTGGCGGATGGCATTGACTTGCGCGCGATCAACTTCCTTGCGTAATAGGATCGGGTGCTCGCCGAACGCAGAGACAGGCTGCTTCTGGCGTACCAAAGGGAATGGATTAAGTTTTCCACGACGGAAGGTTTTGAGAGAAATATTCAATACTGTTACTGGTTAACGTTTCCCAAGATTTGTGGAAACCACGCGATGGTCTGGTGCCATGGCGATCATCATCCCCTCAGCCAAGTGCCCTGCTGTCAAGGGTCGTTGAGATGGTCGTCACCTAATCGATTTCGATTAGGCGACGTAGAGTAATTGGTACAGATTATCGTCGGTACTGTGTGGTGGTACCGCACAGACCACGTCGTGTGACGCAAGCTCTTACCCCGACGACACCTCTCGTTCCGTACCTTGGACACCTCTTGGACTTGGATCTTTAATTTTCTTGTCAATATATAATCGGACAGACGCGTCGAGTCGGGCCGGGCCAGGGGCATTAATTCCTCTGTGCTGGTCAGGGAATGGGTGCTAAATACTTCATAACGTCAACGAGGGTTTAGTTTTCTTCCCGTTTTTCTTTTCTTGTGGAATTTTCTTCGCCAAAGAGAAATTAACTCGGACGAAGCGAACCGCGTAGCGCTTTTATTTTTAACGTGGCGCGAATCAACCCCAGTGGGGGGACTCGCCGGACTTTTAGACCTGCCATGTTCAATGGTTCAGTTCGACAACATTCAATTAAAGATTAATGCGGTGCACCAGCGATGCATTTCGGTTACATTGTATGATTGTACGGCACTCCAAACGGGGCATGTGTATAAATAATTTCTGCAGACGACGAAGTTGGATGTAGGTTTGAGAAATTGTACCCCTGACAGCCACTGGTGCTGGTCAACTGCATTCCATGGTAGCATGGTTAATAACAGTTGGCCGCATCGATGGTCGCAGGCTCGCTGGTCATAGTTGAAAAGTGTATTTTTGGTACCCTCGATTTCTGACAAGACTAATACGGTACATGTCTGGAAGGCGATTTGATCAAAATCAATAGCAGTATCAATCATCTGCTCGGCGTGGTTAATGTAAGAGCCTGACTTGAAGATGGGTCACTCTTCTTGGGATCATTACTTCGAGTATTAACAGTAATTAGAAGCGCTAGATTGAGTCCACCGAGGGCTATGCGGGTTGAGAAATGCCATATTAATAATTAAATTTATTATTTAAACCATTACATTCCGTTAGTCGGTACCATCATGTCAGTCAGTTTATTAATTATTAATTTATTTCTGCATTCACTCCCTGCAGTGTAACGGTTTGCTAATTGCACTCAGTAAATGGTAATTTATATGTGAAATGTTAATTTTATGGTTGACTTTTTCCATGTGTTAACCGGAGTTCGGTTCCAATCGATTCAGCATCGTTTTCGTTTCATTTTTCAACGGTCATTTACATGTTTGAGATAATTCTAAAGAAACGAGTTTCATCAATGTTTCTGGAGATTACCGTTTAATGCCTACCTTTGATATTCTCTGAACACTACCCTTGGCACGTTGCGTTCTTAATTACAAATGAAAGTCTTCAACAAACAAGTGCGGAATTTATTGTAGGCGCAACTGAAGTAACGGAACTCATTATGGAGTCACTCATAAGCGGCATCCCGCTAGATTACTTTGCGTTAAAGTGCCTTCCTTCTTTCGCTGCACCACAAGCAGGCTTCTACGTCAGAGACATTTGAACTGCGTTAAAACGAGTCGTCGGCAGTCTAACAGTCCCTGGGTCGTGTTCTGAGAGTCGCGTCGAGTGAATGGTGCCGATGAGATTAAGCGCAGAGGTACATTATCCTTGACTTCCAACTCCATATCCATAAAGTGGGCAAATAAAATCCAATGCAATATGGATGAGCTGCCAGTGCCGGCGGCGCGCCTTGAGCCCAAATTACAGGACGATGAGAAAACATGTGGTTGGCTACAATTTACTCAAAGTGTTACGGCAGCGGCGGTAGCGGTGGGACCCTGCACCCGTTGGCCAATAAAAAGCTGATCACATTCATCATCCACCCGAAAACCATCCATCACATTTTGGGCTCTCCGGGGTAGTGCGGGGAAATGCAAATTTTATGAACTCTTCAACGCAAAACGGCACCGACGGACCGATGGAGGGCACCGTCCCGCCGTGTCTTGTGAGTGTACAGTTCGCCCATAGCCCATAAACCTCGCAGCCCGAACGAAAAAGGGGTTTCCGACGAAGCCCAATTCCGTTTTACGGGGCTGCGGGAAGGTTATGGTTGATACGTAGCCTACTCGCCTCGTGTTTTCATTGCCAAGTGTTATCCGAGGGCGCACCGTCTGGCGCAAGGAGTAGTAGGTACCGCATGTCTGCCCGGAATCTTAGGTCGCGCTCGAATACGCAATCAATGGCGCACGAAGAGGAGCTTGTATCGCGGCGCAAGAAACAGTAATTGCTGGGAACATGTTTCAATCCTCCTTGAATCACGAGTCAGCGGTCCGTGTCAGTTGTCTAGGACTGCACTGCGGACGGAGATCGATAATAGTGACTGCGATTGTGCACGGACAGTGTTGTTGGATTCCAGTTTGCTGATGGACTGATTAAATCCATGCGACTTATCCATGTTCCATATTCGTTCATAATAATGTTTGATAGCAGTAAAAGATGGATTTTCTTTCTTTTAAAGCTTATTTATATCATTTTAGTTACATTTTGTTATTTTATGTTTTGTTGTTTAGCTGCAATAGATAATGTTTTATTATTTAATTTTTGTTTTAATTTCTTATACACTTGTTAGACTGTATGTGAAAGAATTTTTAATTTTACTGCAATTTGTTACGGTTTATACGTGCAAAATATTTTTTTAAATTTTATTTGATTACATGCTTTAATTAGTTTACCATTACCTTTTCTTGTTTAACCATTTATTTGATAACATTTTTGATTTAATTGGTCTTACTTAGTGTTATTTGCTACATTATCCGTTCCTCTTTTGTAATGGTCCTATTTTCATGTTCCATCCGGGTTTTGAGTTCCTCGACTAATTCGATATTCCACTACGGTTTAGTCTGTCAGCTTATTATTCATACCCTGGCAGGGCCGGCGTTCCGGGAGCGTGTGCCGTACACGCGTGTGATATGGTTTTGCTCTAGAAAGCTTGGCAACTGCCGTAAAATCCATGAAGCATATCAACGATAGCGATTGCCGCAGCAATAAGGTGGACTCCATAACGCTGCGCTTCACCGCGCTCTCTTGCGGTACCCAGCCGGGCAAAATGGTGCTCTGGACGCCTTGCTGCCCACTTCGCATGCAAAAAACTTGATCGTTCTATGTATCGACCCACTCCGCCTACCCAGGGCCCAGTATGCTGGTGCTGGAGCGCCGCACTGGTGCAGAACCAGTCCGGTCGGCAGCCGGTCGGTGTGTTTATCGACTGCCGGCATGCCGGCGACGTTCGCTTTTCGGTCCTCGGACATATGCTGTTAATTATTTGATACATGTTTAATGATGACGTTTATGTTGCTTCGAGTAAGTTTAGCGAGCTACTTGCGGGCTCGGTGGATTACTTGTTTGATCGCTTCCCGGGACTGATTGTCGCGCCAGCGGATGGTTGGCATCGTCAGCAGGGCGACCGGGCGAACGGAAGCCATCTTGGTGAACGGACGGCAATGGATGGCGTCAGCTATTTGGTCCGGAACCCTGACGGCAGCTTGAGTATGTGGGCTCCTTTGGGTTTGGTTTGAAGCCCCAGCAGCTGTGCATGATGTTGTGATGTCCCATCCCGTTGGCAAACAGACGGCCAGAGACTGCTGACATGGAGCAAGTAGAGCAAATAGTTTTCCTAAGAAGCACACTATTTGCCGAGCCATTCAGGGGATGGAACAATCACGATCTAGATCGATGATGGTTGGCAAGTTATTGACATGTTTGTACTTGCGCCAGGGTCTCCTACGCTATAGCGCAATCCGTTGACACAATGTTGCGTTCCACAGAAATAAGGAGCTTCTAGATGTAGGGCCTTAGAAATACGATCGCGCAACTCCCGTTAGGGCTCAGCTATACAAACCGTTGATTAGAAACTTGTGAGCTAGCGAAATTTAAAGCCGTTCAAACGAAACTCCTAATCTCCAGAGGCCCGACACACGGACGTGCCAAGTAGACGTTGCGCAAACTTTGTGCTGCAAATTATCTTGTGCCGAAAGGAAAAATAAAATGGTAAAGGTGCCCCATTCGTTGGGCTCACTCATTCGTAAAGCTCTCATGGCAAATGGTTTTGCGATAAGGAACACGGAAAAGCCTTCTGGCCAGCCCGGGAGTCCTGGTTGGTCTGGAGCCAGCCAGCACCAAACTTTGGAATCGAGCAGAGTGCGGAGGTTGTAATGAAAACGAATATCCTATCAGTCGCTTCCGGTGTCTCGGAAGTCGAGGGTCTTCTATGGTCCAGGGAAACAGTTTTGGAGTCCGACTGGGGCGAGTCCAGGGATCCGGGTATTGAATGCAACGATTGCGACACGCCGAAGAACACTACTCAGCTATCAGCAGCACCGGTAGCAGTTAAGGCGGACACACAGCCCCAGATAATGGTGAGTTTTGTGAGTTGGGTACGCCGGTCCTCGGACCTTCTAAGCCGTAGGTGTTGTCTGGAAACGTCCGAGAAGACGATTCGGAATGTTGTAATGGGCGGACGACCGGGCGTAAGGTTTGTTCGATTGTTTGTTTGTTTGCGAGTTTATTTATCCTGCCCGGGGGTGATTGGTCCGAGCCCGAGGTGGTAGGACCCACCCGGGGGGGACCACAAGAGCTCGCTCTCGATCACTGCGATGCATTCAATTCGTGTTTCCCGTTCCAACTGCAGCCAGTCGGGCGATAAGCACTGCGCTGTGCTCCGTTGAACAATTTTCTTGCAACGTTTCGAAACGATGCTTCTCGAACTTTGAAGGTACGGTGTCTTTCCAGATCGAGAAAGTTTCTTGCGTGATGCCTTCACCGGCAAGCGACCTACCAGACGACGACGAGTGGCAAGGACCCGACCCAATGATGATCCTACGCTTTCAACAATATGCTGGGACCGGTTGCGAAACGGAATCGAGAAACACTTTGTTGCATAACAGCTCAACAGCCAGTCGGCGGCATAATAATATTTGTCGGCAAAGGAAACCGCACCGGCGAACGGTCGGACCATCATCGGAGAGTTGCTAAAACCCCATCAGAAATGGAAGTCAGTGACACGCAGAGTACTTATGGTGTGTTCGGGTGTGTGCTTTCGGGCCGCCCAAGACACCTACTCTCTCCGGACGGACTACTGGCAGAAAACAATCTGCCCTCCATCTGTTAGGTCGTTGGAGCCGACGTTCGTTGTTTCCGAAAGCGGCCCCTATTGCCATAAACTTAAGCCCGGTGCCTCGCAGTGTGGCCAAAAGTATCCTTGCTTCAACCCCGAACATAAGACGAAGCGAACGGGCCGGCGATGCATAATAGCGAGCCGGTCTCCGTTTGCTCAGCAGACCGTTTGACCGACCGACCGACCGACTTGGAGCATTTCCGCTTCGATTTTATTTTCTCTTCCCGGCCCACAACCTTCCGGATGTCCTGTTTTCTTCGTCCCTGGCCAAACGCTTTGCCGTAACACCACACTCCGGTTTCGATTAATATTCAATGCCACTGAAATATGCAACAAACGCAACAACATCAATTGGACCCGGGGCTTAGTGCGCAGGGGCAAAGCGCCGCGCCTTTTACACATGTTCCTGGGACGATGGTTTTTTGTTAAGGATCATGCATCATCCCCCACCAAGAGCAACAATTGCGCGTAGACGGAGCACATCTTGGAATGCAAAATGTAGGCACCGCTATTGTTCGGAGAAGCATGGCAATTGGTTTTTCCTCTTTAGGTTATCGTGAGGGAAGTTGGAGAAACTTTCTCTAAGTTTAAGTGGCTTGGCGATGGTTTCTTCTTTTCGACCACTCGAACAACTCTATTGGTAATTGTATTGGTGATGGGGGAACTTTGCATTATATGCAGCAAAACCATATTAAAATTACATTATTAAAATGAAGCTAAAATTTTACAAGAGAAACTTGGCGCTTCCAATGCACACATGCATACATCTATAATCAAAAAAGTACCCGCAAAATTTTGCTATTAACAACTCGCTTTGCTTTGCTTGTTCGAGCGGTTTCCAGTGGCAATCAAATCGGAGTTCTTTTAGGAACCAAAAACTATTTTTCAAACTTCGGATGTATATAAACAACGGAGATAGAATATTGTAAATATTTAAAAATGGTACCAAGAATTATAATTCAAAATAAATAATCATTAATTTGATTGATTTTTACATAAGGAAATGTCTTTGCGAGACAGTTTAAGTAATGCGGCTTTTCAATTCATTGAGCCAAGCGAATGCGTACATCAAAAACTCGTCACATTACCGAACCGGGACTGTGGTCCTGTGGCACGTAGAAGTTTCTTTATAATTCCAAGCGTCTTTTCCTATGATTTATAATGCAGCAAACAATCATAAAACACTACGAAAACTATCCTCGCCGAAACTATCCTATCATCGAGGATAAACACAGAACTTTGGTGCAGTTTGAATTATTAATTCCTGTCTTGCCGTTCGAGAGCCGGAACTGAAACGATGCTCGAAAAAACTCGACAAACTCTACAAAAACGGACACCCGTGTGTACCCTCTTCCCGGAATGGGTGATAATTTCTGGAACCCGCCTTTCTATCTCTCCCTCTCTGGCTCTTCCGTTTGAACAACATTAGTCATCAAATTATCACGGAGCAGCTGGAGCGGCCAAAACTTTATCGGTACTGATTCTTCGGGCTTTTTGTCCCCCGAACCCAAGGGCCTCGGGGCTCGTAGCTCCGAACGGTTGAGCTCCCCGATGCAGAATCAAATAAAAGCTTACAAACCATTCGGCCGGCCCGGTTTTTGTGTGTGACCAAGGATTTTGCCATTTTTTTGCGACCGTTTCAAAATTTTGAGAGCAACCAACCCGAAGAAGGGCTAATGAAGGCAACTTCTTGCTCCGTTTCCGTATTTTTAAACGAACGTTGGTTTTTTTGCTCGATGTTTCGGGTTTCCGTTTTTGCAGTTTGCAACCAAATTATGTTGAATGTGATAAAGTGGGTGCAATTAATTCTTTGATGTTGAAACGTTCGACCATGAAACCGGGAACTGGCACCGGGAGAACTCTGGAGCAGTCATCACGGTAGCGTCGAAGGATAGTTGACGGAATGGAGTTTCTTAATTAGTTTGATCGTCTTGAAAACAGGTTTCGGGCAGCGTTAGTAACAACCGTTACCGTCCGTTACCGTTACCGTTACCGTTATGGTGAATGGAGCCACATGGTGGCCCGTGAGATGTCGTACGTCCCAATTGAAATTGTTTTATTCCAAAGTCCTAATGCAGCAGCTAGCATGTTTTTCTTATTTTTGATGAAATACACAAAGTAACCTTCAGGTAATGAGTTGTTTAACTTAACAGGTGTGTATCCCACAACTTCGATTTTTTCATTCAACTACCAAATCCTGCTCGTAAATCGAACCCGCCGAACAGCGCCCGGTGGCTTCGTCGGAGAACCTCTCAGTTCTTCCAGCGGTAGTGGTCCCGAATTTGCCCGAATTCAACTTCAACCTCTTCCGCGCGAACAACTTCCGGCATCGTTTTCCGTTTCGTTACACACTTTCTGCCTTGGGCCTCAAATCCTCGCCCAAGGAAGGCAAGGGATTTGTCGCGAGGATTTGATAAATTGGTGGCTGGGATTTGACTGGGTGGCGCACCGGGAACCGGGCGCGGCACCCATGGGTCGTCAAGGCCCGGAGGAGAACCTCGAGAAGTCGTTCCGGTAGAAGTGCTGCTGTCGAGCTTAAAGTGTTTCGGTTCCGTTCGCCATTCCGTGGAAGCGGCCCGCTCAAGAGTGATTGGTTTACTCCAAAGTCTGTGAAATGAGAGACGAATTGTACGAGTTGGCGGTCAGGGTGTCGAGCGGCAGGCGCGAAGGTCTGTAAGAGGACCCCCTCCCCGGGCGAGGTTTCGGATTAGTGCTTTCGTACGGGCGAAATGATCCGTCTTGAGTTTCGTGTCGTATCGAGTTTGCGACTGAGATTGAAGTGGAATCTGTACGGAATGGTTTTTCGACCGGCGTACAGTCGTGTCCTTGTTTTCAGTCCCCGTTCTTCGTCGGAGGCGAGCTTACACCATTTCAAAAAGTGTACTTACCTCAAGGACGAAGAATATGAGACTTTTATCACCTTTGGCGGGTCTCGCCGGTTCAATGGTGTTGTTTTTCGCGCACAAAACTTCTTTTCCTGTTCCTGGCAAACTAATCGCAACGTTCCGTACCGTGTCGGAGGTTGATTAATTTCTCACCTGTGCCCAGCATCCCCACGGAATGGCCACGTTGTCACAATTTTTCTCACAGCGCCGGCACCGGCGCCGTTGGCCATTAAGCACGAACGTGCCTCTAGTTGATCTGATTGAAGCGAAGAAAGATCGAGCGAAATTGAATCGTGCCGTTGGCGGACGTGGTAAGAAACCCTAGTGTATGATGAGGTATTAAATTTTGATTGCCGCTAAAAGGGTGTTGGACGGCGCGATTTGAACCATCTTCCACGCGTAGTATTCCCCGCGGGGGACGCCATTGCACCGTGACGCTCCTAGAACGTGACGTTGCGATAGGATGCGAAACAATCCCCTGGCTCATCTACATTCTTGTCAAGGTGGGAATGAACAAAACAAGAAGTACTGCTGCCCCGTATGCTAACAACGGTCGTAGGCAAGCGCCGGAGAGGCCACAAAAAAAGATGAAGGCAACTTCGGCAACTATCTTGGGAGCCACCGTCTTGGCTCTATCGCGGGCCGCTCGGTACGAATGGTTCATGGCTCTCGGAGGATTAGCGCAAATTTGGCAAACGATATCTCATTGTTTTTCATGGGTTTCAATTTTAGTACCCCACGCGGCCACAGCAGCGGCGGGGCAGGGCTAACCGACGTGCCAACAACGGTCGTTTCTCCGAGGCCGTGTGGAACGGACGTGCACATTTGCACCGTGTTCGCTCCGGAGCACATGTCCGGAAGGTGTGTTGGCAGCCGTCGGCACAGGTAAAACTTTGTGCGGACGCGGCCTGCAGTTTGCCGGAAGGGCCCGAAGCGTCGTACGTCCTGAGCGACCTACGGGCCCATAAACACCACCATCGTCCCGTGGTCCGGTGCTAAAGTGCAACAAATCGTGCTCCGGATTCTAGCCTCGCCGGTGGCTAACGTGGCGCATGTGGTGCAGATTTTCGCCTGTTGTTTGCATATTCATGTTGTGTTGTTTTTTTTTGGTTTTCCTTTCTTCGGTCCGCACATCGCCCGTAAAACCTTCGGCGATGCAGTTTGTGGAAGACCTCGGTGCCTCCGGTGTTTCGGTGGGTCGGTGGGTTTCGATCGCCGTTCGGAATGTCGGATATTTTCTTCCCGGAGGCCATCACGTTACGTGGCAGATTAAATATTAACACGCTCTCAGGGTGTCATGGCGGGAAGGTGGTATCAAGCCGAAGGTAGCCGAAGCTCAAAGCACCCGGTTGTAGGTTGTTTATGGTTTTTAAATTTTAAACCCGCCAACAGTTTGCTGTTCCGGGCTCGGGGCGTTCATTCTGTAGCGGTTACGGTGTCGATGCAGATCTTCTACATAATGCACCCATTTCGAACGTAAAAGATGCCATTAGTCAATCTAAGGTTACCGTCTGGTAAATGTATCCTTCAAGTATCGAAGGCGGCGATATTGGGATGCAGTTTAGAGCAGCATGTTGGAGTAGGAATCGTTCCAATGTATCCTGGGGAAGCTATCATCCGATCGATAAAATGCATTCCGCTGCAAAGCATCATTCGAATCCGTAAATGTTTTGAAATTTTATTTCTTTTGAGGTTCGAAACTATCGTTTCGTCCGAATATTTAATCAAATAACATTTACAAACATCGGAATGTTATATTTTTATTATCTTCTTTGATCAGTTATGCTATTGATGCTCATTAAGCCTCTTTGATACCTCATGAAGATGGAAAACACGAAGGTCCGTTCTCAGTTTGGTGGGTTGAATAATGAAGTTTCAATGTTTAGTTTCACTGATACATTCTTATGCTAGTTTATGTGACATCTTGTTGGCTTTCTATTTTACTAATAAATCCGCACATACTAACCCAGAAAATCGTCTACTGAATATGAAGTATGTTCGATTGAGTTTAAATTAAATTTCAGTTCGCTTTACTAATCGTCAGCTGCCAGTCAATTTTAAAAGAGACGCATAAGCTGTTCAATTTTAATCGAAAGATTCATGAACGTTCAATAACTTTGTATTACTTCGTACTACTTTATAATACTTCATAATACTTTGTACTTTATAATTCAGCAAAATCAAATCCCTTCGTCGGCAAAAGTTGCTGTCAAGTGCCGCAATCCCGTGTGGCACAAGCTGACGCAACGGACGAACCTTTCTAAATTATTCACTCTCCGTCCATCGGCATCGCCGAAATTAATCTCAATTAGAGTGGACCACTTTACTCACTACCGTGTACCTTTTCTTGTAGGTTACCGTCCGCCCACCCGTGTGCCAGTTTCGGAAATTAATTGAGTAATGAAATCAGAAAGTTGGATGAATTTGGGCTGAACGAACGAGAGTTAATCCCGTGTTCCCGATTCGGCCCCGGGAAGGATCCATTTTCGCCACTTACTCTTCAAGAAGTGGCTACTTAAGCCGTAGGTTTGATTCGGGACCTTAAGAATATCCTGCGCTTGAAGTTCGGAACTACTTTTTGCCTACCGAGAACGAATCTTAAACGATCCGATTCCTAAAGGCACATCGGGATCCCAAAGCCGGTATCCGGTTAGAGTCCGGTAATCCGGTAGAGTGGTGCTTGAAAATTCTGTTTCCCAACTAAAGTGCCCAAACAATAATTTCACGTTGCATCATGTGACCATGTCCGGGACATCATTTTTGTCCAATCTCTTTCCCGGGGCGTTCTAGGAAGCGGCTCGCGTTTCTTAGATGTCACCGTAAGAAGTGAGCCACCTAACCACTAACGGCCGGTTTGCACTAATTCCATCCACTTTCGGTCAACTGGTGCTTCGGGTCCCGGGCGAACGTCAACGTCAATTGCATTACTCTCCCGCCAGGACCACGGACAACCACGCACACTCACACATTGCACGTTTGGCTACAGTCTCGACTCCGTGGCGCTGCGTTCCCAACAAAATCAATACTCCCGTAATGGGAAGGATGTGTTTTCGTCCGGCGAGGGTTGCGCTCGAGCGCGACGGGAACTCAATTTACGCCGCAGAGCCAAGCACGGAGCGCTTACAGGTGATGGGAAAAGTTTCATAAGCTTGCGGTGTTCCAGTAGGTGGACATTGGGTGGAAAAAGTTCACCGAACGACGGGCGATGTCAATGCCAGCGAGTGAGGCGAACTTTGCGAAAAGTAATTTCATTTTCCGCACTGGCCCGGGGGCACACTTCCCACGGAGAGCGTGTTCGCGATTCATGGCCGATGAGTAAACAGCACGAGTTCGAGGAAGAAAATTGGTTATCCTGACAAAGGTACTAATATGGAGCCCATTTTACGTCGAAGGTGCGTCCATTTTTCTTGGAACCGATTCAAAGTTGGCATTCTTCAATAAATCTTGATTCCGGTTGGTCAGCGATTGTGTTGCCACGATTGCTGCCGTAATAAAGAGAATCATCATTTATCATCACGGCGTAAGAAACGCACCGACTGCATTAGATTGAAAATGACGTTCGTTCGTTGCACGTCGCTTTGGGTGCAACTTTTGTGAGAGGCGCCCATTTATAATACGCCGTCTCGGGACCGCCGAAGAGATATCCTGCCGCACGCGAAGCTAGTGTCGCAGAGCAGTGCACGTAGCATCCCCGGCTTCGGCCACGGGATGGTCACTGGGTGGTCATTTATCATCACATGTAACAGGAATAACCCTTCTGCACGGAACGATGACATTGTCGACCGGCACTCCCAAGCAGGGCTGTCTCACAAGACATTTGAGCGTCCCATTCTTCGGACCTTCGGACGGGCCACGAGACAATTTTCCGCCCCACACGGTGGTTAACAGATAAAAATGGCGAACAGGCAGGTGCCTTATGGGGCGAAGGTAGGTGAAAAAATCATCGGTTAACCCACGGTGCCACGATGATCGTGACCAACGGGAGGGTGGCCCTCTGGCAGGGTCCCGCAGTACCCCAGTTCCCCGTGGAAATTTGCATGAAAATGAGCAACCCATTTATTTTGTCATTATTAAACCATCAGTTACTGTCGTTTACCGGGGGAGCGCTTCAGGCTGGCTGCAGAGAGCCACGAAGGATTTCGCACGTGTCGTCGGGCATTCCTCGCCTTCCTTTGCTGCGGTGGGCAGCCCGTTGCCTAGACGAGGCAGTAAACAAAGCTTGCACGCTGCAGCGAGCTTTATCCTGGGTTGTTTCTTTTTTGGTTTCTCTCCCGCATTCTCGGGTCCGGTAACCGTAAGAAGCTTGCCTCTGAAGTTAACTAAGGGCTGCCCGACGCGGTCTTACTAGCTTCCCGGCTTACCGACCCGGCCAACGAGATGCGAAATTTCAGCAGGCGAACGAAAAATGAGGGTGAAAAAAGGCTTGCCGAACTGGAACGGACAAGTTTTGGAATAAACTTCAACAAGCGTTACTTGCTCTGCGTCACTTCCGGGACCCGGCACTTTGGGGGGGAGGTTGTCGCCGCTCCGCACCGAGATGGAATCAGTTCAGGCGCGCGCCAGAGGAAAAGTTTGGCCAAGTCACACCGACCGGAACGGTGCTGTCGGGTGTTTAAAGTGTGTTTTGGAGTGTTTTGCCCGGAGATGTATTTCCCGTCGTTGTCCCTTTCTCGTTTTCCGATTTTACTTTCTCGCTCCCGAAGTTTCCGAAAGAGAATCTGCTTAACGGTACTTTTTACAGCATTTTTTACTTATGTTTTACAAATTTGAATGTTTCTGTTCCGCGAACAACCAGTCAACATCATTACGGGGTACTACGCCTCGAGTTCGTTTTGTTAAATTGATGCATATTTAAGCTCATCATTAAACTAGTTTTAATGTTTTTTCCCCTTTTTTTAAATTATCACATTTAAACGTTACTAATTGTGATAAAACATTTAAAAGAGAGGCATGAAATGTTACATTTCCAGCAAAAGAGTTGAGTAAGGAAAAGGTAGTGATTAAAGTAAAATCAAAATGAGCTAGCTAAGCAAAACAACTAAATTTACATTGCGTTCCAATCATTAGTTCTAATGGTCTAGTTATTTAAGCTACTAAATTATAAATTTAGATAACGAGTTTTAAAAGGCTCGTCGCAATGAGTTTTAATTTTAACTGTCCATTTCAACACAATGCCATTCTTAAAATAGATTTGAAACTGACACTCCACTTCAGGCGTGTATTGCGAGTGCTTTGTACGTCATCAGGTTCCAAGCGCAAATTGTCGTGGACGTGGGATCGCATTGTGCGAAATACTTTTGAATGTTTTCTTCCCACCTGTTGACGGGGGTGGTAGATTTTCGCATGTCCACCGTGCCTATGCCACCCTTACCGGACACAGCCGCCCTAAAGGTGATAGAACACTTCTCTTATGAAGCGAGAAAATTTGCCCAACCCATTTCGGGTTGACCAGAAGCTTACAAATCCACTTCGGTTCTGTGGGGCTTGTGTAAAGCGCGTGTGAACAGCAGAAGTGGCGCTGCCCGCTCCTCTTTTCCCGGGACGGACTGTCCACCTCCACCTTCCATGGCCGCAGAAACTGCATGCGATGATGTAAGCGATAAGCCCATCCACAGCCTACAGTGTCGCATTAGTCGCGGGTTTTGTCCTCTCCGACCAGCAGTGTCCAGTTGTCGACCGGAGCGCCCCTCTCTAATGGACGAGATTCTCCCGATCGTCGCCGGTCGTAGGTAGGTGTGGTCGGCCCGGTATGCTGGGGAGAGGGATGAGTGGCCCCTCCGTCCCATTCGTGGGCTCGTGAAACACGAGATTCTATTTACGAGGTCATTAAAGTCCGCTCGGTCCGCCTGGACACTCGCTCTCTCTCTCTCTCTCTGGTGGGGTGGCTCCGAGCGGGAAAAGAGAGACAACGTTGCAAACAATAGGCAATAATTTGTGTTATTGCGTTCATTTGGTGTTTTCGTGTCACCATCGACATTTTCCAGCGAACGTCCGTCTCACACGCTGCGAATGGCCGCGCGTTGCCAACCGTTGCCAGCTTTGCACTGTAAAATGGCGCTCGAGACCCCCACCGAGACTTCCCGCGTGGTGCGCCATTATTTTATTGCCATTCGAATGGCCATGGCGTTGGCCGTGACAACCGTTTTACAGGTCGTTTACGTGGCTCCCAGCGTTTGTTTTAAGTATTTTTGTGTTTTGGAAAACGTACGGCGACACGGGAGTTCGGCCACACGGTGTCACACCTCGGTTTGCGAGTTGTGGGCATTTTTCGAACGATAGAGAGCGACACAATCGACGTTCGGCACGTTTGTTGTGGTATCGTTATTTTTTAAAGTGCAGCTCTACACGCATTTTATCTTCCGCGCTGTTTGCTTTACGTGTAAATTAATTTGTATTGTTTTCTTTTTTGTTTTGTGTTGCATTGTTTCTTGTTTTGATCTACTTGTTTTATTTGTTTGATTTTGCTCTTTATTTTTGTTATTGCTTCTTTTTGATTAACATCGTTCTGTATGATGCTTGTTGAGTCCAACAATCGTGGGCGTTGTACCATTTACTGGCTCTACTACGGAATGTTCGGAACGTTCTGCAAATTCCTCTCATTTGTGTGTAATTTTATGTCGCGTCGGTATCTCGGTAGCTTGCACCATTGCGATCTATTGTTTATCGGTTATGGTTATACTCAGAATTGCTATTACCGTTGGCTCAACGTGTTCGTACGCTTTCCCGACGAGTTAAGCATACTCGTAACGTGTACGGGAGCGAGCCGATGTCTGGTGGGAACCGAATGGGCCATCCAACCTTCGGGCGACCTTCCCGTAACCAAACGGCAGCCGTGGCACCTGGGCCGCTCGGTGGCCACGTGGTCCCGGTGCCGTCTGGTTTGTCATTTTCGTTGGTGCCTCGACGGCCCCATCGTAAAGGTTGTGTCGTGATCACAGGGGTTTTATGGTTTTATTGCATGTCGATTGATTTTTCCTCGACGGCGGCCCCCGTGTGTGCCGTGTTTCGCTGTTATCGCACGGCGTGGCCTTTTTTCAGCACGCACCAGCATGTGCGTAGGGCAGTCTGTGGCGGAGGAAAACCCGGGCCGGAAAACGAAGGGTCAGCTAGCCCCACTGCGTGCCGCTCTGTCGTTGGGGTCCTCAGGGTGGAGTCCATAATTATACTATCGCGCAGTATCGCATTTGAATAAATATGCTCCCCAATCTCCAGCGGACGGGCGAGCATGTCTCGGACTGGGGCCGCTATGGCCCCAGCAACATAGTACACTTTGCTGGGCGTTAGCGATGTGTCGACTGCCAGCTAACAATGACTAAGTGCTCTGCCGTAACGATCACTCACTTTACGTATTCCAATCCGCAGACGTTTTCGGGGTTCAGACATGGATTGCCCTTTACGGGACCCCTTTTCTGAGCCATGGGAATCGTAGCCGGTGCTGTGCGGACTGGCCGGCGAAAACGTTATGATCGATACATTAGGCCACACACATTAACAATACATAAAACTGCCGAATTTATTGATTGCCCGATCCCATTGGCGTGTTGTTTATAATGCCGTTTGTTTTGGTCTCTTTTTTCTCTTTATTTACAGGTGAGTTACAGCGTTACAAAAACGTCCCACGAGAGAAGCTTTTGTGGCTCCGTGGCGTAAGTTGAACCCCGCCGCTTTTTATGACTGCTTTATTTATCGAACCGGTGGGTCTCCGACTTTTGCTTTACGACACGAGTTTTAACGACCTGTGACTGTGAGGGCATTCGCTACAAAGCCAGTAGGACTATTGTTAACATTGGTCCCCATTGGGACTCAGGGTGTTCCAGTGTTTGGAGTGTGTACTAAATTTTAGCACAAAACTGACATGATGAAATGTTCGCCACATTTCGGTCCGTGTTGGGACGGTGTTCGGTTCGGTCGAGGAAGAGTTTCGGAATATTGTGTTCCAATTTATGAACCCCAACAGACGTATGTCGTTCTATCCATATTCCTGATTAAAGACTTATGCTAGGTAAAGTCTGATAAATTGATTATTTGAATGAAATTGATTAATTCGTTGAAATTTGACTTTGTTCGGATCATTAAGATCGGATCAGGCGTTCTGTTGCGTGCGACATTATCAAGAGAATTTAGGCACCCAGATTTATTGCTAAAGAAGACAGTATTATAAATTATAGCATAGTTTATTGAAACATGTCTAAACAAACAAACATGTCTCTGTACAGTTATAAATATCTTCTGTTCGTTCAATCGACCTGTGCCGGTTTTTATTCCTGTGACAACTAGTTACCGCTGGCTGGCAGTGTATAGGTTGCTTCCGGGGCTGTAACTATCAACAAAGCTCAACAATATTACCAATTGCAAACGTTTGTCGTCATCTGGCACCTCTCTGGCAGAGATTCCAAATTACAAACCCCATTCTTCGACATAGTACTCGGTTGGCGTCACTAGCACCATCGTATCTGGTGCACTTTCGAGGACGGATCGTTCCGGTTTGTGACGAGACAGTTAAAGTTTCAACAACTATCTTCGCAACCGTGAGGTGGTTGTTGCGCTATCAGCCGTCAGCATCGTTACTCCGACCACTAATGACACCATGGCGAGACTGTCCGTTTGCCCGCGTCGCCACAGTCGAGTGCGTACGGTGGAGACGTCCTGGGGAGTTATTATTTGTAAGTTCTGAACTACCCTGGATACCGACAACGATGATACCCTCGCCCCTCAGTGGTGGCATCCTGACGCAGTGGCCTTCGCTTACCGGAAGCAATGCGTCGGAATGCAGCACACGGGGTTCCGGACCGGAGGCCAGAGCCGACCAAGATCGAGACGATTTGTCGCAGTATGCGCCAGTATTGCTTAATTGTGGTCTGAGACCCTCACCGTTGCGTTACGTCGAGAATGATGAGGTATGACGGTGGCTGCTTACTTCTGGAAGGCACTTGCACTCCTCCACTTGCTTGGGGAAGTCCAACTGCATCGAGTTGAGCTTCCTGCAGCGCAACCGGAATTGTGGGACGGTAAAGTGTGATTGTCATTCCACGCGTAGCTCGAGGGCGCAAGAGATTCGGTTAATCAATCCGTCAATCAGCCGGTCGCTACGGTCGATTTCCTTTCCTCCGAAGGTACCACGAAACCGCAACCTCAGGCTTTCAATTTCACGGTCCTTCGGTTGACAGATGCTGCCCAACGATGGTCGTCGGGGGTAGCATCCCGAGCGTCACGAGTGGACTCCGGTTCAACAGGATGTAACATGGTTTCCGGTTGTGCCTTGTTTTCGTCTAGCTCAACGGCCGTATCTTCCGAGTGAGAGGTTGACCGTAGTTGACAAGTGAACTATGGCGCAAAATGGAGGACGGATATAATTTTGTTTTACGGTTTCGGGACAAGGAGACAATCGATTTTTCGCTCAATTAACCAGCCAGTTCCGGTCCTGATTAGGGTTCTATTTGGAGACCCCAAAGCAATGCGGCACAGGCGTCGTCTAGGTGTTGGACTTTGGGCTCGGGTATGTCCTCCATGGCGGATTCATTTACTTGTTGTAGCGCAATGCTGTAAAAGCCTCGGGACAATAAGGAGGGAGAGAGAGAGAGAGAGGTCGGTGGAGACCCACCAGTAATGTTCCAGAACGAACCGTAAGTGTAGCGTCCCAGTAATTGCGAATGGCCCTCTTCCTGTCTGTTGACACCTTCGCGCCGAACGTGATGCGGCACCACTGGCCGTTCAGTTGACTGGGGGCAGACAGGACGTTGATTAATGAGTGAGATTATCGGCGAGGCGCGGTGCTCGGTAATATTTAATTGTGCGCTACAGGATGCCGCGGTTCACGGTGCGGATTATTAGACAGCGCTCCCTGCCATCGATCGCGGGGATTATGCGTGTTTGAAGCATTATTCAATTTTACCAGCCCGTACAGAGGATGGGCCACTGCCATGTGGAACCCGGGTACGGGTTAAGGGCGCCGGTTGTTTACGTTCCGTCTAATCCTACGTACGTTCGCGGCCCACTAACAGGTGCGCGTGCAAGCGTGGCGATAGAACAGAATGGATTATTATGGAAACCCCCCTTTTCGAGGGTAGGTCCGACACGAGGAAGTGCAATCGCGATTGCTTCCGCGTTTTATCAGAGCCCACCATCTCGGCGCGGGTTCCGGAGCGGGACAACAGACTAATTGATTGAGGGTTGCAGCTAGTCGGCGGCCATCTCTTTCGCACGTAATCCGCAACATGCTCATAACTTTGACATCGGCGGACCTATCCGGCGGCACAAATTGGTGACAAATCCGCCGATGGCCGATTGGTCGGTTCATTGATGCTACCGCTTCGATCGATCGGGAATGTTGTCGAAATGTAGAAAAACAGTCAGTTGGTGTTGTGCGAGGTGTGTTCAAAAAGTAATGAAAATTTTGTGTTCATCATCAGATATTATACTCGAAGCACGTAAAAAAAAACCCTCTTTTGTGGTCTTGTTCAGCTCCTCATTCGATAAAGTCTTTATCTCCTACGTCATCGTACTTTCATGGCCCTGTTCCGTTTCCGGAACAAGAAAAAGTAACAGGAGGGCAGATCTGCGAAATACAACGGCTTTGGTATAATTGGTTTGTTGTTTTGGCCAAAACTTCGTGCAGAAACCACGATTTTGGTTTTCCCACAAATCCTGCCGATTGTGGCGTTTGTTAAAAATTGACTGAATACTCAAAATGGCCGAACTTGTCAACATAAGTAAGCGACAAATGCAAAATAACGCCCCAAAAAATCACAGAATCGAGTATACGTAATCCTCGTAAATAAAAAAGTTATCATTACTTTTTCTACACACCTCGTACATGACGCGCCCAACTAACGCCCAAGTCCTGACGCAGTGGAATACGATACCGTGCGCCTTCGAGCACTCACGTTACCGACCGACTATCCACGCGTGAGTTGGGTTACACTTTCCATGTTGCTCGAAACTGAGGAAGGTACTGTAGGTAGGGTGTTGTTCTTGGCGTACCACTCGCTGCCGATGACGTTTAAGTAATTCGAGCCAAGTCATTACCATTCCACTCTGTTCGACTACACACAGACACACACGAATCCAGAGGAGATATGCTCACGCTTACATGTTCCGCTGGAAAACTGGCAAACGGGTCCAGGCACCGGTTTCACGGTAAGTGATTTTGGTTAGGTGTGGTCGATGGCTTAGCGTCGCCAGCCACTCCGTGTTCCGTACTGCGATTCCATTTGCTCCGTCCGTCCGTGTGGTGCCGTTATTGGCGCGACGCTCCCAGCGAGCTCCCAGTGCGCAGGAAGCCAGGAGTTCTATTTCCACCCCTAGCACCGTACGGGCTGACAGAACGCCAAACGAATGTCGTCGCGGTGAGCACATGAAAGCGCAGGGCTGTTTTGGCTGGAGTTGCCAAAATTTGGCAACGCGTGCGACTCCAGTACTCTTTTTTCCCATATCCCGTTCCGCCTTGAACTAGCGCGACGCCCAGTTGCCGCCCGGCCGGCCTCACATTACTCTCGGCGGGGATGATTTTGAGATGTGTTCTTCGTGTCGTGTTCGCTAGTGCTGCTCCATCCATCGGTATGGGCCCTACGTAGAGCACTACGGACGCACCCGGGAGTTTGTGCCGATTTTTTGATGACTCTGTTTATGCGCCGCTTGGGTGACCAACCGGAACCGAATGTGGTGCCGATGCCACCGCCAGCTAGCTCCGCTTGCTCAGGCAAGCGGAACCGGCAGCTGGGCCGGGCGGCAGGCACACGGTGGCCGTTCGCTTTGTTGCGGACTCCGACCGATGGATCCGGTTGGCTGCCCGTCCCGGGAGCGTACGAAGAAACTAGAAAGAGGTAGCGCCGTGAGCGCCAGCGGCCACGGAACCGATACATGCTTTCCAGCGCAACCGATAAGCTCTGTCGACCGGAAGCCCTGCCCGGCACTTGTAGTCCGGCCACGTCGGCCCTAGAACGCTTTTAGCCGAGAACGCGTGGCGCCGAATGATGTGGACGTGTGAGGCACGTTTTGGAAAACTTTTACTTGCGAAGGAACTGACCCTTCCGTTCCCGGTGCCAGGGGTTCGGAGTTTATTTTTACAATTAGGGTGTGAATTTAGTAGATTCTCTTAACATGCTTCCGTCACTGTGCACCCCGGGCTCAGTGAGTGGCTCAGGTTTCGGTTTTGCCCGTGCTCTGAACCACCTTTTTGCTTGAATCGTGCCTTACGAATTGTGCTTTTCACGTTGTTTTTATCGTAAGTTAGTAGTTTTCCCTTTTGTGGCTTTTGTTGGCAACGATCTATGTTTATGTCGGGCCTGAACCAGAAGCTTCAACAGTGGCTCTGAATTCAGATATGCTACTGGGTTTAAAAAATACTGGAACTTTTGTGCTTGAATTTTAGTGGTAAAGATGTCACATGACGGTAAGTCAATTTATTGGCATTAATTGCGGCTCTCAGATAGTCGATTCATAGACTATAATTTTAACCAACTTTTGACGGATTAGCCGAAGAATCAGTTAATGGCCGATTGTCTTCAGAGAATATACGCCAAACTAAACGAAATGGGACTTTACTCAGGTAACCCTACTTAAGTTCATGGGATTTAAATGCGCCACTTTGAATAGGTCATTTTTTGGGGGCTAGAAGAAGCGTTGGCATCACATAGAGATAGAGGTTCCGGTGTTTTTAGAGGTCGCGCAAACACTTGCGAATCTACTTTAATGGAAGCTCAAATTTGAATCCAACGAATATACTTAATATTTAAAAAAGCGATCAACTGACAGTCTGCCCCGTTTTATAAACTCGTGTAGTAGAAAGAGCGCATGGAACGATGCAACGTAAGGTTGGATCGGTCGGTTTCATTCCCAATTGCAACCGGAAAGTGTAAAGTATAGTTTGATAAAAACTACGCACCACCAAATCGGACGTGTAACTAACTAACTAACGACCTGCTGCCTTTCTGAAACAGCCTTTCTTGCACTTGCCCACGAAAGAGCCAAACATTTGGGTGTAAATCAGAGAGCAAATTCAAAACTGATCGAGCTACCGTTTCGTTTCCACCGGAGCTCGAATCGGTCCAAACACACCACCACCGAACTTTGCCAACTGTTTTGGCCAACATTTCCACTCCAACACTCCGGCATTGCTTTGCTTTGTGGAAAACTTTTCCGTGCCACCATAATCCCTCCCTGGCCAGACTCGGGAAACCCGGAGGAACGGGTATCGAACTCGTTCGAAACTCCTCCTACCCGGTAACAATTACCGATCGATGCACGGTTTATGATGTCATCGTGGTCGTTGGTGCCTGGCTCAGTCAACACGGCTCTTGGCAAGCCAAATATTATTTTCAACATTTTTATCTTCATTGTTCTCGGGCACAAACAGGTAAAACAACGGCATTTGATGCCCTGTCCTTAACTCCATCGGTTTGTCAGAGTTCGGCGCAGGGATGCGCCATGGACGGCACGGAGTAAATGTGCGGGTTGATTATGGGTGAGTGTTGGCATGCGAGGATGCACTTTGGAGGACCAGGTCCAGGACTAGAACGTAACACGGTAGGGATTTGAAATGAAAAATTAAACTCTCAATTGGTGATGAGGTTCTCCGAAAGCGGAACCTAGCTAGACGTGCAGTCCGGTGGTGCATGCGCCGGGAACATCCATCCGGATCGTCGCCATGGCGTGACTGCTGCACGCCAACCGGGAGCCGCCTGGTTTTGGTTGCTATCCTGTCGCCGCGTGACAATGCCCTCATCCAATTAGCGCCCGACGTGGTTTCGTTAATCAACACCATTTCCCGCGGGAAATTAACGCACACACGCCAGCCGAAGGGCTCGTCACGAAACTGGGCGTTGACCTGGGGCTGATTCCCAACTGCATCCACGTCCGCGTTTGGGCTCCTTCAAGACGAGCTTTCCGAATGTACCGTCAAGACAAGTTCTACTCTCTCTACTCTCCGTAGAAACAATGTCTTGCCCTGTTGCAGCAGTGAGATCATTCCGATTTCTCAGCAAAGATCAATCAGATGATGGCATGGCGGCAGCATGATGCAACCCATTCGATCATCGCCCCACCCATCGCCGATGAAGTCAACCGATTGAAGTGCAGTCCTTTCAAACGTCGGCATTGCGGCGCGACGGTCGTCCGATATTAAACCCGCATCGGGCGCCCAAAAACCGGGCACCCAGCCCAACCCACTGTTGAAAGCTACCGAGTGCCGAGAATATGACGAACCGATTAAATTGCGTCGCCGGTGTGGCCCAGGGCCTGTCAGTACAGGCACGGGTTTCGGCCGTGGATGGATGGTTCACCGACTGCCGGTGCGGATTGCCGGACGAACCGTGATTCCGGTCGCCATTACGGCGGTGGATGTTCATCAAATGAAATTGCTTTCGCAGCCATTCAGGGCGCTCCTCCATACCCTCCACAGCGCGGCCATTCATTTCTCGTTCGCTCTATCGTTCTACGTTTTCTTTTTTCTGATTTTTGTTTTGGCCGGTGCATGTGCGTGTTGAATAATGTCGCCCCGGCGGGCCCGCAACGCGCGACCCGGTCACGGCACGTGACCGGGTCGAAACATTATTTAAATTAGTGGGTTCCATTACTGTTTTTTCCCTCCCGAACTATCGAGACACGGTATGTCCTGCCTGGCGTGTGACATGAAAGGAGCGACTTTTTCGTGATTGCGAGCTTCTGCTGCCTTCCGCTGAGGGGGGTTCGATAATGCGTTCTGGCTGGTCAGGCTCTCGGGGCCATCGCTCGCTTGGCACATCGGATCATGCGATTTCCCCGCGGAAGTGCGGAAAAATGTAATGAAAACCCGCTCATAACTCGCTGCCGGATTGCCGGGCACAGGTGCATCCGATTAGTGCATTTGATATGGGAAGTCAATCAAAGCGTTTAGCGGAATATTGGATCACCGATTGAACTGGGCATTAGACATCGGGCTTTCATTCATATCTGGAAGGATTAAAAAAGTCGTTTCTCATGAGTTCATATTTTGAATGATTTCGTGATTGAAAATTATACCGCACACGCACACGTGGTTTTTTTTAGTTTCAAGCGGCCGTAGCTATCCACAATGCAGTCTCGTTAATCGTCCCAGCAACTGCGGCCATTTGCGTTAAATTGCAGCTCTTTAAAGGTTAAAGTTTCAATGTTTTTTTAATTGAGGCAGCAGAACGAACAATCATCATCCTCGAGAATTTGCACGGAAGGTGTGTCCCATTTTGAGGTAACATTCACTGGATAGCTCGAAGCCACCGAATAAATCACCTTCAATTGGTCGCATGATTTCGAAATGGGAAAACCTCCCTAAATCCAAATAGGAACAGTGAATTGAAAATACTTAAAAAGCCTTATTGTTCGGTACATTCATCTTTCAAATCAAAAGACCTTACACTGAGTTCAACAAGTTCTTTCCGTTTGTTCACTTTAACGTAAACTAGCATTAATTCACGTGACGTCAGAATGGTCAAAATTCCCATCAAAATCGATTTGTGCTACTGGCCTAAAACATTCGACCCCCAGTGTTCCAATGGAAATGAGATAAAGAACTTTGGATAGTTGCACTAATTAGGCTCTAAGTCAACGTTTACGATTTTCATTTATCGTGTATGATTCAAACAGCTTCTATTCATTTTCAAAGCCTTTTATGAATCATTCTAATAAACCTTATTTTTCGCTGTTTCTTTGTAGGTGAGTGTTCGCTTCCAATCGCAATCGATCGCAGATCACAGCCCGTAGGCGTACGGCGCAGCAAACACACGTGCTTGGTTGCGTAAGCAGATGATCAACTGATACCCTTTTTTCCACGGCTCGGGATTCCGCAGCGAATATTCATTTGAAAAAAAGTCGCCAGTGCGCGAGATGCCATCGCGGATCGGCGTGGAACTGCTGCGCATAAAATTCTGTGCGCCTAGCGCGCGAAACAATAGCTCCCATAGAGAACGCGAAGCGACGACATGCCCGGACCCGACTCAAAATGGCGGCCAGTGATTGTCATGGCGCAAACAATGATTACGGCGCAATTGACGTTGGACGAAGAAGTGTGGCCGCCATTTTGGCCTCGTGCGTTTGGGAAGGTTGGAACGCGCTCCCGCACACCGGAAGGGTGCGGTATTGTTGTTGGCCGCTGGGCTCCTGATGTGTTTTGTGTTCTTACCTCGGCTCTGTTCTGCTGACTGCGCGGCTTCGCGCTGTGTGCGGTTCAGTGCACCGGGCCTATAATTTACCGCGCATTAACTTCCGTTCCGTTGATGTCTCGCTGTTGATACGCTGTTGTCATGTCTCGAACCCGTGCTGCTGCTGCTGCTGCTTTCTCTCCCCCGGTCCGGTGACCGGGGAACGATTTAATCGTTTGTGTAACGTTGAAAGAAAACAAACAAACAGTCAGCGCGGGGAGCTGTCACTGTTGTCGTCTTCCCATTGCCGGTTGGTAATGCAAACTCAGAGTGACTTCGCGACCCGCCGTTTGAAATGGGCGCGGTACGTCACACGGGGACACAGCGATCGGTCGCGGACGCTAATGGACGCGCATAATGCCGCGACACGGTCCACTGGCCGCATCTCGCAGCGCATCCAATTTGCCCGCCGTTGGGTGATTGATTTGGTAGCGATACTCCTTTACAACCAAATTTGGCACATGCCAGTGACGCAGGAAGGTGAAACTGTCAAATTGGAAATCCGTTCCGAACACCGGAAGCTGGCAGCGGCGCAAAGTGTGGGCCTCTCCGCAAAGCAAACATAAATCCGGTGGACGCACTGGCAATCCCTCGACTTAATGCTCCCGGCCTGACCAGATTGGTCCTCGCTCTGCTCGCTGGTCGGCTTAATCGATGGCCAGATGGGTGTGGAAAATTTGAATAATACGTTTCCGATACCTTACGGGTCGGGACGGGCTGTGATGTGGCACGGCACGCACAACCAATTACCGATTTTTTGTCGTAGCGATACCCACACGGGGCAGCATTCAATTCAGGAAGCGACCACGACCCGGTTCCGCATCACGGGACACCGGGTTTGGGACTACCGCCTGGTGGAATTCCAGTGGGGAGAGACCGGCAGAACGTTTTACTGCGCGGAACGTTTAGTAGTGTAATTTATTTTAACTGCCATTTAAAATGCGATCGATACCGATGCATTTAGGGACGGAGCGGAAGACCCTGATGCTTCGGTTCGATGGAACTGAGTTGGTTCCGAAAATTTCCACGTTATGCATGATCCGAACGCGAACGGTTTGGCGCGAAACATAGTTGAAGGAAGGACCAAAACACTTCCCCCTAAAACTACTTCAACTCCAATCACGAAACATTTGGATCTTTGATATCTCAAGTAGCTGGCCAGCAACGTTGAGTAGCGTTGAGTACTTCAATGTGCAAGGTTCATAAGGTTGCCACATGATGATTTCTTTTCTAATGTCTATTTAGAGTCGTTGGTGAAGGTGGTCTTTTGCTGTGGCCTTTGGTCTTTAGAACCAATCACTTGGTCCTTTTACCTTTTTTGTTTCACTAAGCAGTACCTTTAAAAGTCAATGTCACAATCAATGAAAATAATTGGTCCGAGCAATGGAAAAACTTTGAAAGAATTCCCAAAGAGGCTACTGAAAGATTGATCCTTAAAGCTAGTGGTCATTTGAAACATCGGCCAAAAACTTATGCTTCGACTTACAAATTGAAAGTTCACGAAATTTCATGAGCTTTTCAAATACATTTCATGCATACTTGGAGTCCCAAAATCGAGACTATTGAAACTGTCCTGTAAACTGTGACCAGGTGTCCAGTGACGAGATGTGTAATAATTGTGTGCTCAGTACGATGGTCGAAGTTAAATTTAGCACCTGATTACGAAAAAATATGCATCTTAACCGCTGTGAGTAAGCTACAACATTCAACGCCCATTTCTCATTAAAAATCCCTCCCAAGCAGACGCAGGAATTAAAGGTCCTTGGCGGTGTGCAGCGCCTCGGGCGATGCACGGTATCTGCCACAGATCACTCCCACGTAGCACGTCCTGAGCCGCCACGGACGACGCCAAAAAATCCACCGAGTCGAGTCAGGGTGGTGGGGGGGGGTGTGCAGCCTACCGGTTTCGTAGCACTGCGGCGTGCTGTCGTATCTCGCCGATCTCGGGCATGGAATGGAAAAAACGGCCCCGCAACCCCGCAAGTGAGAGCGAGAAGGCCTAGGAAGGCGCATTGTGCATCTTTTTCCGCACGAGAGGGACACAAATCCTTGTCGAGATGGACGGACCGCCATGTCGGGTAGGCGCACCACATGCCGTCGCTGAGCAAGGACACCTTTTAACCGAGGTCAGCCCCCGCGTGGGGGGCGGTCGCGTCGTCACCTACAGCGGAGGGGGCCAAAATCAACACACCTTTGGCCCCGTTCCCACCCCTGGCGGAATTCTCGAAACCACCGGGTCCTTGTGCCGTTGTGCCTTAAAAAAACTTCGGATAACCTGGGAAAATAAATACAACCGACCCAGGCCCGTCGTGATCCTTTTTTTTTTGTCCCTCCCCGTACCGACGAGGGGATGCTGCGAATCGGGGCACCAAAATGGATACTGTTGATGGCCGACGTCGCCGCCTTTCCACGCCGATGTCATATGCATAAATGACGGGCGCGCTGCCGTTAAAACACCGGAAGTGAAGCTCGCGAAGCGATGAGTGTGTGCTTAAGCCCGAGCCTCCCGAGCTGTTTCCGGCCCACCCGGGGCCTGGGTCGGTGTTGGGTCCCGTTTCCTTTTTTCTCGTTACTTTCTTTCTCTTTTCGGCATTTGGTCCTGCCTGTCACAGCACAGCACACTCAATGGGGCGCACCGGGCCCGGATCTGCATAAATTAAAGTCAGCAATTTTACGGGTACGGAGCACAGCGAATGTCGGCCGCAGCAACCGATGCGTTGGCTGCCACCCTCCCGTTTATTATCATTTATGCCATCCCACACACATGCACGGAAGCGCACCTGTCTGAAGCTCTCTTTTTAACACGGATTATGCGTCTACGAGGGGCGGAGTGTATTGCGATTGGCTGGCATTAGCCTTTGGTGCCGGTTTTTTCCTCGCTGGTTGCCCACAACCGGCGATAGCTAGTGACGGGTAACTCAACCTGTCTGTGTCTGATGGCGTGAAATTGATTTTTAGCATCCCCCGGCCCCGACCATAAATCATGGGTCGGAAAATGCTGAAAGCTTGATCGCCTGCTTTTACTGCTGAGTGGCTCAAATGGACGCACTTCGTTTTTCGTCCCGATCCGGTGCCGGCAATTAGCGGGTTCCATTCGCCGGCCTCGCTTCGATTGTAAGCGTTCGTGCAGAATGTCGATTTTATGGACGACAAACGACAGCGAAACAAAAAAGAAAGCCTGGTTGAAGGTAAAACATTAAATTAATATGGTAATTTGGTCGTGCGCTGCGTATCGCAAATAATGTCCCGGTTTTCGTGGAGCGGAGCGATGAAAGCTCATATTTTGGTCGCCGAACTCGTGCCCTGGTGGTGGCAGAATCGTAATGAAGTAATAGTAACAATTACGGCAACGGCAAAGCAATCGGATCGAAATATGGGGCCGCACGGAAACTTCCACTCAATCCACTTCCGCGAGTCGAGCGAAAGGCGCAAATAAGTAAAGGTCCCGCTTCTAAGCCAGAGTACGAAGCCCGAAGGTTGAGAATCGATGGGGGTTAATTTGCCCAACCCCTTGCGGCTTGTTGATTAAAAAGCCAAAATCCACTCCGCAGAGGTCCTTGCAAATTTCGTCCCGATTCCCGGCACCCATTAGGCGGGGCTTGATGATGGAGGTGCGTGCAAAAATGCGGTCACTCGAAAACGGGTGCCGATAAATTACGGACTATTTTTAGTGCCCGACGGTGAAATGTGTTTCGCGTTTCGAAAGTACTGCTTATCGCACGGATATGCGTCGATTGCGTGTGGAATTTTTCTTGTTATCGGAGACCACGTGCGCAAGTGTGAGGCCGCAAGTCCGAGGGCGCTAATCTGTGACGCCGTTAATCTCGCGTTGTGTTGCGCGCGCCTGGTCGCGGCAACTGTTGAATCGGTGGCCGGCATCGGGGACGTTGATAAATTGTTGGCGAAACCACCGGGCAGCCAGGCGGTGGCCAATTTGCATGTTTCGGGGGCCAAAAAGGACTCCTTGACGTTCGCGTCGTTTGGAGTGCGATTGCGAGAAAGTGCGGGAATTTTAATGTGGTCGTCGCGTGTCCGACCCGGCCAGCGGGCGACGATAGCTGCATGCTGGGCTGGGCCGTCACGGGGAGCTCCGTGGTGCCGTGACAAACGAATGGCCCTCCGTAATACTTCGTAATTAGGTACGAAGTCTGGAAATGTAGTATTCCAGTCGGAGTTGTCGGACACGGGCATTAGTCGTCTGACTTCTTGGGGCAGCCGCATTTTTAGAACCATTTTCACAACGGATCGGAGTAGCAATTTATGCATGCAAACGATTAAATCACTTTGGAACAATTTTATTATTTAATCGCTGAACGAATATAGGAATTTTCCGTTTGAACCACATTTTTTCCAGGACCCATTTCGATTCCACCAAAGCTCATTGCTAACAATGACCCCTGATGGTTGATTTGAATTGAATTCGTTTTCAGCTAAATCAACACATGCCTTAGTACTGCAGAATGCGCATATTTAATCCATCCATAATCCATTTAATTAACAACAAAGTTTCTGCGGAATTCGACGCATAAATTTTCCAGCTCTTTGTGGTTGATTTTTCGCAGTAACATTATCTGGACCAGTCGAGCCAGTTGGTTTTATATTCTTTTTTTGCGTTGCTTATTAACAAACTTATTTTGGCTGCATGAAAGCAAATTCAAGTAGTAATCTTGTATGGGCTTCGTACAAACGGATCTATCTCTGGTTAGGGTAATGATTGAATGATGAAGGATGATTCAAACAAACTCCTAATTCTAAGTCCAAATTCAATTACTAATTTGACAGTTTACACCAACGATATAAGTTTCAAACTATTTACTTACCTTTTTATTAACTCTGCTTGGTATGTTCGTTAGGGCAACGATTTATCGACGGTCCGGCATTATATGACAGGAAAAACCACTTGTCAAGCAGTCATGTGTGAAAGGTCGTAATTTACAAAAATACCATTATATGAAGCTCTTCGTTTCGATCAATCTGAAATCACTGCCCGAAATCGTCCGATGTAATGAGCAATTTACTTACCACATAAGACGATTACCGTTCGAGCGAACTTTTCCATCCACGAGGGTCGTCCTCCACCGAATATCGCTCGGAGGAAGTTTAATTATTTTAACTTTTCCCGTGTTTGTGTTGAGGTCATCTGGAACCGATTGGCAGCCGACCAGTTGGCGGTCATCAACGCACAACCACCACCGCCGGTTACCTCGAGCCTTGTCTTCGACAGTGCCGGGTGTCATTTTGGGTGCCGTCCGATGCCTGAGCCTCGGCTTCCGGTCGTGCCGGAACAAATGGGTCCGCTAAGGACGTCCCATCAGCTGGACGCGCGATAATGGTTACACACCACTAATGGCAAATAATTGCGCCCCTCCCGGTCTGGGTGGCTGAGGCTGGGGCCAAAAGGATGCTTGGGTGTGTATGAGGAGTCAGAGTGGCAAGCTTGTTAGAGCAATTTGGGAAATGATGGAGAACACATTGCCGGGCGCACTGATATCGCCTACAACATACCGTGAGCGATGATTTTATTGTGTCCCGTTCAGAACCATTTGCTTTCCAATGCTGGCGCACACTCACGCAACTCTGTCTTCCACTTTTTGTCCACTTCGGTCGACTTACACAGTTTTACCGAACGATTCGTAACGAACGTTCCACAGGACACGCCAGCGCCAGCGAAGGAGGCCGGAGATCGTTAGGGATCGGAATCGGCAGATTGTTGCATGCCGATGACAGATGGGGATTTAGTGGATTTTGTTTTCCCGAGTTTTTGGGACCGCGCAAGAGTGAGATTGGGTGCCGCTGATTGCCCAATGGTGCGGAAAAAGCCTTCCGTGAGGGCGGCCGGTCGGTTGTTTGCATGTAAGGACAACAGCAGCGTTGTACTCGTCCGGGTTATCTGCGAGAGGGATTGAAACGTTGCTGACAGCTTTAAAGCTGGGCGTTGTTTATTTCTGGACCCATTTAAACGTTCGCAGGTTCACGTATACGTATGTTTCAGTTACGCCATCAATGATTAAATCAATACTGTATTGTGTGATTGTAAAAGTTTTGTACTTCAGCAATCTGATTTACGTGCGATGCTTCCTGTACTTTTTATGTAAGAACGGTTGAGTGTAGTGGGTAATAAAACTTAGTTTATTGGATTTAATTGTACGATATAAAGAGTGGTAACTAATGGTTCTCTAACACGTCTTGCTCTACCGACCGCCGTCATGCAACTCCCACTCCCTTTCTGGCGCGTCATGCTCATCCGCTGACACTTGCGGTCGTCCTTTCAAAGCTCTACTACATATCTCGAGAATGTTGAAAATTCCGTCACTATTCCCACATTTTTGTTCTTTTTTGTTATTACTAGAACGGCCAGATCCGTATTAAGTGCCAATTTAAGGTTTTGCAGTCAGGTTGATACACTGTCAGGGTTCGAGCTGACATCTTTCCCATAACTAACAGACTTTTGTTAAATTTCAATTATTTAAATCGGTGACTAAACCCGGAGCGACTTAACAGCTTTGCATTGTTAACAACAGTCCTGCGTGTTAACAGAATGTGACTTTAAACCACAAAACTTGGCAATTACCTCAACAACGCATTAGTGTTTAAGGGCTCTTTTTTTAGCATCCGCAAGTCTGTTAATAAATTGCACGAAAAGAATAACTTAAAGTGTTCCTGTACGGAATGGCTCCGGTTCGCGGGGAGCGCCGACCTCTTCCGTATACAATCAAACCCCCTCACGCACACACTGGAACCACTTCATAAATCACCCCGCCACGGCTCGACCATAGAAAGGAAACACAAAAGGGAAGGACACAAACCTCGGGGAAGTGCAACTCGCAGTCACTCGCCGTCAGCGGAGCGTGAAACTTCCCACTCCGGAAATGGGCTCCGGAAGATGATGAAGAAGAAAGCCTTCCGAAGGACGAAAAATGAAGCGAAAAAAGCCCTAAACTTTCCAAGCGACCCTTCCGACGGAGGGCGGCGGGGATTTTCTTCCCTCCCCCGATTCCCGTGTGTAGCGCGGGGCAAAAGTGACCAACATCAGAAATTGGTTGCCATCGGTTCGCTGACTCTGCGAGTTATGACGACGGCGATGTGCAGGGCGCATTGAATTTATTTTCTCTCGCTAGGCGGTGGTCCGGGTCCGAGTAAATCGAATTAAACTCACCTTTTTGGGTCTCCGGGTCCCCGGTTGGGTGGAAAATCGTTTCCGGCGATCCCTCCGTTCCCGCCGTTGTGGGCACCAATATTTCAAAAAAATTGACATATTCCACTCGTGCGCCGTACGCGACGCCAACCAGGCGCGCGGAACACGGCACGCTACGAGTCTAGCTATCTGAAAGCCCTCCAGGTTCCAGGTCCGGTTGGCCGCTCTATTCTCTCTTTCGCTCTCTCTGTTAGCTGGGCTTACTCCTTTCGGTTTCGGGCCGTACCTCAATTGACAGTCGGACTGGCAGTTCGATGGTCAAAGTTTGTCAGAAGGATACTTTTGCGTCCGGCATGATGAATTGTTAATTGGATTCAACCGTTCCGGCTTCCGGCCGGGCGATGGAAGTCTTAATTCCAGCGATCCGCATTCGTCGGAATGAAAACAAAACTGAAGCCCAACTTTTCGACCGAATCAATCGGTGAATCACTTTCGAAAGCGTTTCAAATTCATGTAATCAAATGTTTGGGCTCGCGATTCGGTTGCGGTTTGCTTTGGACGGAACGAAAACTTCGACGTCCGACGATGCATTTTACACTTCGACAGAAGAAGCAGCCGTTGCGTCGTGCGTCCTGTAACTTTGCCAGGCTGCGAAACTCTTCGTGACGATCGAGAGCGATGCCACTTCGAGACTTTGTAAGTTGGCACAGTAACACTTGGCTCGAAAGCGTCCAGAAAAGCACAATCGTCCTCGGTCCTGGCACTCTCTCTCTCTCGTGAAACGATTGTCCACTTCCAAGTCGCTCGCCTTTGGGGATCATTTATCCAAACTCAATCAAGTTGAAGTGTACTCCACCGTATACTCCTCTGCACTGCCGTAGAACCGATGAAACCGAGCGAAGGAAGAAACTTGAGAAGCTCCACTGGATCCTTTCAACTTCGAAGAAGGGAAAACCTCGCTCCGGGCTGATTATGGTTGCCCTGCGTTATCCCTTATCTTTGTCATCGCTGTGAAGCTTTCCGTTCGATCTGCCGGCCGGCGACTTTGGCACTTCGGTCAAAGTCCGGCCCGAGTGGTCCTGGGATGGAAAAACTTTAATGAAATAACAGAAAGGAACCAAATCACTTAGCTTCCGTTCAACGGTTGCCAGACGGCCAACAATCGTTGTTTTCGGTCCCGTCTTCTCCGGTTCCGATTCCGGGTATCGCATCGGAATCGCTCCGAGTGATGTTCGCCAGCGGGACACATAAGAAAGCGAAGCAAACTTATCATTGTTGTGAACCGATTGCATGTCCACCGAGTGGACTCATCGCCTTCCTTCCCGATTGTATGTCGAGCGCCCGCGACAGTATGCTGGTTGTTGACCACAATTTGTCCCAGGAGTCCGGCAGCGTCAGTGTCAAAGTGTTGTCTGGGCATCAGGAACCCAGCAAGTCGTTGCTAATCCTTCCAACTCCTCCGTGTGCCATCAGGGCGCACATCCTTGATGCGGATGCGAATGATTAGATCATATTGTCGCAGCCTGTACGCCCTATGATTGTCTGTCATCGGTCTCCCCCCGGGGGGCAAAAGGCATCCCGAAAAAGTTCCGAAAATACTCGGCGACCGTTTGACTTGGCCCAGGTTTTGGCCCATTCCGATCCTGTCATCCGAACGAAGCACTTTTTCTCGGCGCTCACGCAACAAACACGACCGATTCTTCAAACCACTTGGGAAATTTAGTACGGACGTCCGGGCGATTGGCCGGTATTGGGTTTCCCAGTCTCTCCCTGCGGGTTGTCGTTCACCAATTCTGCACTAGCACTTAACTCCACTAGCCGCGCGGATCGATTCCTAAGGCCGCAGGCCGATGGAAATCGGGTGGGATTCGACCCATTCGCGGTTTCTGTGGTCTTTGAGCTGCTGCGAATAGCTGAACCACAACTGAAAACTCAAATCTGGCCGCCAGGAACTTTGGCCAAACAGAGCAACCTTTGCTGGCAGCGGTTTTTTCGGAGGTCTTTTGCGGTTGCGTCATGCTAGTTTCTGTGTTTTCCCTTTGATGCTCGTTTTAATCCTTAGATACCTGTTTAAACAATCGTTTTGTCGATTGAATTCACGCTTTGATATAGAGGGCTCGGGCTTTAAATATTTTGGAATCCTATGATTGTGAACAAACTATTATTAGTAGCTCTTAGTGTTAGGGTTGCAGAGCGACAGCTCCCTGCTGTGTGTGCGCATCCTGACCGAGTCAAAAGCAGGCTCACCGCACGTATTTGCGTTCGGATCGCTTGGACCTAGCGTTTTTCCGTTTATTGGGCGCCCCGGACGAAACCGCACTTCAAATATTCAACAGCAAAAACCTCACCAAAGCCACTCCTTAGCCAGGCCAGGCCAGTAGAGTAACGGAGCGCCACGTCGGCGGCCCGGCGAGCGCGCACGAAGCCATTTCTGGCCGTTTCACAATTTGTCATAAAACGGCATATTCATCAAGCCTCGAGAAGCTTAGCGGTAATGACTTTAATGCATAATTTATTAGTCCCCCGCCACGGATTGCACGGGCCAACGGAGCCGGGCTACGGGACGCTTTTGCCGCGCCGGTTCGTTCGTTCGTCCTTTCGACGCAGCTAAACGGTGCCCGTCGCCGTGGGCCGGCCGAGTGGGTTCTTCGGTCCGAAAAACTGACTTGAAACAATATTGCGACTGTTAAAAGGTCATGATGTTCGGGCACGGCTTGTGATTTAGTGTCGCCGCCCGCGCAACCCATTGTCCACCTCGGGTTGGGGTGTTTTCGGGATGGGCCACGAGAGCCGCGAGATCCGATCCTTACGGGTTTTTAATATCCACCCCTGACGCCCGAACCCTATTGGGTTACTCTTTGGGACTTGGCCCGCGGTTACGGCTGTCCTCGGTATGGCACGCAAAGTGGCCAAGTAACAGGTATCCCGTACTGTTTGCATAGTTCCAAAATGGCATTTTGTCAAGAAATCTTTGCGGAAATAGTGCCCCGTCTTGGGTAATGACGTGGATCGGTGATCGGTGGCTTACGTCCTGACAACCGAGCCTCAAAATAGGCAAGGTTTTTCTGTGCCAGCTCAGCCTGCCAATTTGAATTGAAAAAATAAAAAAATAACAGAGTGTGGCAACTTGTTTGTTGGGCAAACTGTTCACCCAACCTAACAGCGCCCCCCCAAAAGTAATGTATGTAATAACGGGCTATGATAAGAATTTATTGTTGCCCCGGCCGGCGCCCACGGTGGGTTCCTAATTTTTCAACTCCGCGTAGCCGCTCCTCGCTCCCGCGTACCGATGATGGTGATAAACAAAAGGCAGGAAAATATGGTTATTTTTGTGTTACAGCAAAATTGATACGTTCAGGCGCGGGTTGTCGCTTTCATGGCCGGTTCGCTCATGAATAAAATATATTTCCGACTTTCTCCGACTGCGAAGTAGTACGGACCATTTCGGGTTAAGCGACGCTATCGATCGGCTGGTCCCTGGCCCCTAGAATTGGGCCGGCCGAAAGTAGCAAAAAATAGCGAGAGCCGTAGCGAGACTTCCTAGGATTCAGTAGCGAGCGTCTTGTGGCTTACGTTCAGGTACCGCTCGAGGCTGCGTGCCGTTTTGCGCGTTGTCTTTCTCTCGGCTCGTTGCGCCTCGGTTCATGCATAATTTATCTTCCCGGCCAGCGGCCGGCTTGCTTCCTTCGGTTTGCTCGCCCTTTGCAGATCACACGACTGTCCATCACTGTGACTGTGCCACGCTGCCGCTCCATTAGCAAATCATCTTCCGATCGGAGGCTCGTCCTTTTTCGGGGCTCCTTACAACGCTGAGCCATGCCGTGCTGATTTGTGCTGCTTTACGGTGATAAGGTTTCAGGTTCAGTGAGCATGTATTTTTTTACGCGTGGAAAACTCTCCCGCGCTGGTTGTTTGCTACCTTTTTGGGGGGTCTTTATTAAATTTGACAATTCCCGCGAAAGCTGCCGATGTTTGCTGTGGCTCTGTGTGTGCTGTAATTGAGTTTACTAAATAATTCAACGTGACACCCGTGTGTCACGTATGTGTGCGCGCACGAGCTCTGTTTGCGTTTGCGTGTACTCGCATATCAAAAATTAAATTAGCCCTTCCACGGAATGCCCCGGCCCATTGACTCTCGCGGTAATTCATAATTAACTGCCACAGGATCATCGGGCAGTTTATGTGCGCGAATCTATCGGCCACATAGTTTATTCATACTGCCTTACTGCCATCGCCTAGCGGACCTAGTTTGATTGGGAACGATTCGGAGCTTAAAGCGCCAGCCGATGCTGATGGACCAAAAAATCCGATTCCCCAGACTCCGATCGATGCGCGATGTGGCGGTCGCTCGGCAGAAGGTTGCCGCCTCCAAAGCCGGTTGCAGATTGGAACTAATTGGATGTGGGGCCAAATCCCAAAACGGAGGATGGTATGGCTCCGGGATGCTAAATGCACTTCCGGCGATTCGGGATGCTGGCCGTGCTGGGCGAATGCAGGATATGCGGGTCCACCCTCAGGGTCCGACCCAGCCGAGGGGGTGGGCCTCTGTTGTTGCAGAAAATGGATTTCGACCGATGTTTATGCACGACGATTTGCCCAAAAAACCACACCTACCACCTGTTCACTGGCACGGACTTTGGACGGTTTGCTGGCCAGTGTTACGAATCGAACGGTGGTAGGATTGATTTCGGCAGCTCCGATCGATCGCAGGATGGTTCGTGTGGACCGGAAGCGCCCGGTACACTCGGGTGGCCTCCGGGGACCGGTGTTTTCGAGATCGTGATTTGCGCCAAAGCGACTCTCCTGGCAACCGCAACCCAAAGGCAGTACGGGAGATATGATTCAATTAAATTTTACATTGCCCGGTGTGGCCGAAATCATGCACCTGCATGTCTTCCTGTCGATCCGGGTTGCTCGGTTACATTCGGATTGCAATTTTCCGGCCCTTCGAAACCGATTCCGATATTGCACGGCTGGCTCGGGACGGTGCAATTTGCATGCTGGCAATGGGTGGACCATTTCTATTTCTGGATTTCCTACCATCGTTGACTGGCGAGCGAGCCACCAGGTTACCCGATCAGGATTTTACCGGAATGGCGGAATCGACAGGTGGTGGGCCCCCCAATATTGCTTTGGCCCTTAATGAAGGGGTGCGCCATTCGGAAGGGTTTTGGGCCGAAATTTGAAGCATAATCTCTCCCCGAAGGGATCATCTGTCAAGAATCGCATAATAACGGAACACAACTTCCAGTTTCATTTTTTCCTGGGTTTCGTTAAATTATTCAAATGTCTTAGAGCGCCGAATGCTGTCCGCCCCCAGGAATGGAGCCATTGCTGTTTGCCTTCTCTCAGTAGTGTCACTTGCGGCGACGGTTATTCGGTGAAAACCGGAACAGATAGAGACATCATGTGCCGTTCTCCCTGACGATAAAATGTTTCTCGTGTCGCTTAGATTGAGAGCATAAAAGGGTTTGCGCCTTGCTTAGTCCCTGTCGCACTGTCACGAATGCAGAATATCTGACCTTTAGCGCTCATTTATGCTAATTGACCTGGTAGATGAACTGACAGTGCCTCGAGAATAATTCTATTATTCACTTGAATTCACTAGAATTTAAAATCAAATTTACATTCGATATTTGAACAGTATTAAAAGATTAGCTAACGGCGCCGAAAGAAATGGCGAGAAATGCATCACTGTCATTGAATCTATACAAAGCAAGATGCCTGGTTATATGTTGCGACTGCTGCCGATCGATATTCCAACACGACCATTCTCGGTTCCCGAAAAATCATTACTTCGATAGCTCTCGCCCATTAGCCGCTCGAGGTGACGAAATTATGCCCGACCCGCTCACGCCGAGTTGTTGTATGTTGTATGTTCCATGTTCCAGCATGCACCCTCCCAGCGTATGATGCGCTCCGGGAACCAGAGACTCATCAGCAAAGTAATCACGTGACGATCGATTGTCGGCTGTGTTGGACTTTACGAGGGACATCAACGTGTCAACCGTAATGCGGCGACAGTTTGGCAAACGGAAAACGTTCCCTACCAGTGGGTTGTTTTGGGGCACAGAAATCGATAAGTTGTATTCACTCTACGATTCGCCGACGACTTCTGTGCTGGGCCGCCGTGCGAGTTCTGTTCTCTAGGGTAGCTCGAACATAATATTATTATGCTGTCGAAATGGTGCCTGAGTGAGCTGAATCGGTGGGACACTAAACTAAAACAGGTTGTAATCCTTCCGAAAGAACATTTTGCTGCCGTTGTGGTTGCCATTAACGGCATTTTAGAATGCAATTGCAATTTAATTGATACCCTTGACTGAAGATGCATCATTGATAATAATTTGCTGATAGAAGCCGAAGGGGAGTGCTGCATAACTGCCACCAGGCCCATGATATACGTGGATGGTTTGAAAAGTTTTCGGCCTAACCAAGATACAAGACATTTTTTCTGATTTCTTTTCATTGCGTTTAATCTGCTTCTTCTTATGATGAAAATTCTCTGTCCTCCGAGCGCAATTTTTTGATGAGCGAAAAAGGGGAAGTCGCTTGGGGCAAGATCTTGTCAGCAAAACGAGCAAAGCAGTTCAAACCGCATTTTGAAGAACAAATATTTAATAATGTCCCGATAATCGATTTTTTTTATTTTCTCAAAACAAAATAAGCCATGGCGATCGAACGATCCCGTCCGGCAATTTCATTGTGATGGATTGCATTCAATCGGCCCGCTATCCGTGGGTCTAATTGAAAACCCGTTCCAAATGGCGATATGCTGCGAGGAATTAACGCGTTTTGCTTTCTGATTTTAAACGATGATCAACTCCGACAACCATTTGCACGGGCCGAATCATGGGCGGTGAAGTCACCGGAAAAACGGAAGCGCCCACCGAGGCGGGTCGAGCTTTTAGAAAAATGGGATCAGAACGAAACACAATAATCGTGTACACAAAGAGCGAACTGCAAAAGCACACTTTTTACCGTAAAACACGAAATAATACTGGAAAGCTTACAAAAAATAAAATAAAATAAAATGAGTAGGTCGATGAAGCGATAACCATCAGCATGCGACCCCCGGGAGGCCCCCGTTGGCTGGGCCCAACGTAAGACCACAGAGACCGCCGAGCGGCCAAGTTCCCGGGAACGTTTTCATTTCATTTCATAGTTCACCGGGCACCGGAGCGCATGGCAGGCTATTTATTGGGGGCACGCACCCTGGCCGTGCTGCTGCTGGGTCATAATTTATGGTCGATAAAATTGAAATACATGAAACATGTTTAATTAAATGGCAACAGCAGGATGCGCACCAGCAGTGCAGTGCCGGCGCCGCAGCGCACGAAAGTCGCACATAAATAAGGTATAAAATTTTAAATATGTTTACCGAAAAAGTGTCCCAAAACGTTGACCGTCTGGTCACCGGTACCGGTTTTACGGGCAGGTTATTGCAAACAAATTAAACCGGACCACCGAGCGTGAGCCAGCATTACGAGGCGCTCGGTTTTGGATTGTTTTCTTGGATCTCGGACACCTTGTTTTGTTTCGATTGAAAGCCTTTCCGGTTTTTGATCTGTTCGGAAACGGAACTGTCGATCTATACGTTCCTTGCCCAGATGAATGGCCTCTCCATAGGGGTTCGCTTAAACACCGACACCACGGTGGGCCAGTCTGTGGAATTTTATGGACCCGCCCGTGCTACGCCCGCTGACGAATTGTAGGTTTGACAAATCGAAGAACGCGTTAAATAAAATCGATTGTGCGATGCTCGATATTTGGTGTTGGTCGTCGATAGTCTCTCTCCGTCACGATTTGCCGGGCGACCTCCCAGGGGAAACATAAAAGGTTGGCTTCCCACGCCATTTTCATGATTGATAAAGCACGTGCCGGCGGGCACCACATGGGTCGTGCTGTTTCAACTCTGCTCGTAAAAGGACCTCCCGCATAACGCATCGAAAATATCTGACGAACCGTCTGTGTTCGATGGGGAAAAACCGTCGGCACCCCGTCGGTGGCTTCCTTATTTTTCGGTGATCGTTAAATGTCGTTAAAATTATCAGGAACGATCGGGGAAGGGGAAGAAAACTACCGACGACCGAAGAAAAGTAGTAAATGATGAAGAAATCGGCCAAAAAAGTTGCATAAGAAATCGAACCAAAAGAGAGGCGATGTTGGGGTTTTGGTTGAAGTTCCCTCCATTTTCCCACGTCTTAATACGTTCTAGAGACGGGGCGATATGTTTTCCCATGTTTAAGGGTCGAAAGAAACACGTTCGTCAAAATTGGTCATTATTTTCCAATTTATTACAGTTCGGTCATTTGCTTTCCCATTAGGGACTTGATCGGTGAGCTTAGAACTGAATTCTTGGCGCACTAAGAAAGTTCCAGCAAGTTGCCGATAATATCCTTAACTTAAAGAATTTTACGAGACTCATCGTAACTGCACTTGGTCTGGGTCTACAAATCGCATTACATCCCAGTCGGTTTTCCCGCAAACAACACGCAGGGCACACGGCACCTAACGAGCTAACGAGCCCGAGCACCGCGTTGTTGGGCTGACCGTGCTGGCTTTCGAGTTCGCATTCGATCGAAAGTAATTCCGAAAGTGATCAATTGGTTTTTGATTCCACTCGAAATTGGTCGTAAAAGCTGATGAATTTATGTGCCGGCCCTATGTTCGCCCCGGTTTCCGGGCTCTGGGATTTTTATGGCTTTCGCTCACAGCCCCACCGCCCGTCGCAAATGAACCGGAATTTGGGCCGCCCGCAGGAGGTCTAAATAGAAGAAAAAGGTATGGCTGTGCTGTGGAGTTCCCTCGGCAAATGAGGCCGGGCTGTAAGTGCGTATTCCGTATTCTGTTGTACCTTGATTAGGATTTAGTGACACTAGCACGAGAGCTGCTACCTAGTCCATTGGTTAGGATGGATTAAATATCCCTCAGCAAAAATATATAAAAATGTGTTACGTTACGTTACGTAACAGTTACGTTACTCTATAGGCACTGACTTTCTTCTAAATAGAGGTTCTTTTACCGAGACTAAAGTAAGTTCACGAGTTCTATCTGGGCCATATCACCGATCATAGGCCATATGTTCTAGGCCATATCACCGGCTCTCTCGTCTTCGGAGAGTAACAGTTCCCGGCTATGGTTTTCCATTTAATGCTTTTGATGTTGATAATACTACTTAACGCTCTTCATTCTTTGTACCGGACTAGGTGAGCGAAGCATTGTCAATGAACGATGTTCAAATCATTTACTGTTGAAGGTTTTGGGAGTAGTCGGTCTCAAAATCAAAACAAAGCTTGTGTTCACTTATATGTAGAAATCTAAATTAAGAAACTGGCCGATTGTCACGAAATGGGCCTCCGACTCGAGCCAAAAGTATTACCCTCCGTAACCATCTACAACTCCGCTTGTCACGGCGGCCGAGATTTATCATTTATCATCGTTTGAATCCAACTCAAACCGAGACCGCCACTGCTCCGGCTACCACTTTTTGGTGGTTGTCATGATAAAAAGCGTCTCCTCCGAAGACAGATCATCAAATCACCGCCCTCTGAAACTGATTTCCGCCCGCCCAGCATAAGCCTGCCGCGGGGGCTCTGTGGTGTACTTTCGAGTGTAATGCTGCCGCTCCAGAGCAGCATCATGATCGAATGACGCGAATTTGTGGCAGGAAAAATGCCGTCATCCTTCAAGAAAAGTAAAACTCATCAGGCCACGGTACGGGTTCGCTCTCCCTTCGTTCGCTCTTTCTCGGTCTCGGTCCCGGTGTCTGGGCTGTCTGACACCGTCAGCGACATGCTAATCCTTTTCTTACTCTCGGTCGCGGCCACGACACATGTTCGCTGCAGTCCGGCGTCCGACTCCCTCACGCCGGGTCTCCATCGGTTGGCCCGAATGAATGTCTTCATCCGTTACGTTCCCTAGCCGGGACATCCGTATTCCTTGGTGGCGAAGCACAGAGAGACAAAACTTTGCTCGTCTTCGCCGTTCGAAGGACCGAACGCGGGAGAGTTAACAGATAGCGAAACATAAAAACAAACCGATGTTTTCGGTCCTCCCGCGGAGGAAGGTTCCGTTCCGTGGGCCGTGGTGGGTGGGAGAAAATCTGTCTGACATTAAGGTAAATTGTACGGAAAAGGACTCCCTCCTTGTGAGGCGTTTTGTGAAGGCGAAAAATTGCACCCCACGCTAGCGCTGCAGTGCGCGCATCACCGACGCTGTCTAGCGTGGCGCCGCGCACGGTTGATGACTTTTCCCGCCGGTTCCTGCTGCACGTTGTCCGCATCTGAATTTTGTGAGGGAGAATCGACTCCTAGCCGTGTGTGGAACGTCGTGCGCGTTGCTGCTTTTCGCCGCATTGCTGGCGCGGAGAGCGTACTTGTGCGATGGCAGTTTTTCCCTGTCTTTGATTACGGACATTCCTGTGGTATGGGGCTTGGGGCTGCGGTTTTCGGAACGCGAACGTTAAATAGCGTGGAATTAATGTAATCATCAAGTGGCGGAACGCGTTCGTCGTTACCGACGTCACCCTCGTTGTGAAGATTGCGGTGAAAAGTTAGTTAGTACGTCGTGGCAAATTTATCGAGGCCATCCTGCTGTTCGCCAAGGAGATTCTGCTGAGATTGGCTCCTCACGGAAGACTGTTGCCTGCAAGAAGCTTAACTAATTTATTTCCGATCCATGGTCCATGTTTGGGATATTTGGGATCTTCGTGATGTAAACATTGGGACGATGTGTGCTCATTCGAAGAAGTATAGCATTATTTGCACCAGCCGCGGGTTAGTATCGTGTTCGATCCATTTTAAGGATTCTCGGATGGTTTCATCACTATAACCTGCCATCTTATAGAGTACGCTTCCCGTTGCTTGAATGTTCAACGACTAGCTATACTTGTGTTAACAGCAGACATTGTTGATGGTTCTCTTTTAATCTTTTGATGCTACTGTGCCTATAACTGTGCACCACTGGTAACTGACTGCTAAATGCTTTTGTAGTAGTTAGAAAATGTTCTTGCGTGTTCAGTCAGCTTGATCGTTGATACATCGACTAAATAAGCGTTGTAGTTTCATGTAAACCTTGCCAGGACTCCTGTTTAGTTTAATTGAAATATTCATTTGTGCCTTGGAATTTCTAAAATTTCTAGTATTCGTGTCGTACTCCCTCCCACAATGTTTCCGTCTTTAACTTGGTCCATTCTGTTCTGGCAGTGTGGCCTGACCGATTCTCAAATAAATAGAACCTATTGAAAACATGAGGATGGCGTATGATCTAGCATCTAACTATATATTTGTTGATGTATTATCAATTACTGTGTACTTTAATGTGAGCATGGACTGCTTATTGCATGTAGGGAAATCTTTTGCTGATAGCCTCAATTAATAAACATCCAATCTGTAGAGTTGGTTCTTTTGTGGAAAATGTTATTGCTTTTTGATGCTAGATGAAAAACTTCTTCGACGACCACCTTCCTTCCGTTCATGCTTCCTATCAGCACTTTATTATAAAACTGATTTTAATCTACCTTTCTTGTTTTTCTCTCTCTCTCGTTTTCCTCAACAGGTACGTGCCGTGGTTGACCCGACGGTCTAATGACATTCTCTGAAACTTTCACCGGCGCATCCATCAAACGGGAACAGTCGGTGAACGGTGGTGGTGAGTGAGGTAACACAGAACCCAAGAGAAGCTTATTCGGTAAAAATTTGGATGCAAAAAGATGGATGGTACTGTCCTGTGGTGTTTAGTGCTAAACTCGAGCAGAGACACACTTCCATAATCCTTCGTCCCCCATCGGGGTGCCACCCAAAAACCAATCCCCAAACGAACAACCGACCGACCGTCCTTTTTTCTATTATTTCCACTCAATACACACACATCTACATGCGTGTTCTGAAATACTAAACAGCCTGTCAATATGAAATTTTGCCGTTTGCATGTTTCTGCGTTGCGTCTGTTGACGCAACACTATTTTTTCTATCGGAAACGAAACGCAACGAACCGAAAAACAAAAAAATGCAAAACAATGATGCAGCACATACGCCAAGAAAAACGCACTACTGCGGGGGGTGTTGCGTGGGTGACATGGGTCGGTGGGTAAACCCGAGGGGCAACGGGGTCAAAGTGATGTACTGTGCTGATTCGGAGGACATTTTATCCGTTTTTAGTGAACCCCGCACGGAGCACACACGGGTAAGTGCGGGAGAGGACTTCATTTGGATGGATTGATGGCGGCGCACGACCGGGGCGCTGTGACCCCCGGACTGGCCGACCGACCAACACCGACACTGACAGTTCGTATTGAATATGCATGAACTTGCAGATTTGGTTTCCGGTTCAGTGCGCTCTCGGTGGCGGCGTGGCGTGGCCTGACCGGCGTCGCAAACTGACTCTACATCCGCCGGGTCTGGTTACAGGTTTTTTTTGCGCCGCTTGCTGCTGATGACATTTCGAGTCCTGCCTTTTTTTTTGTCGCCCACTCGTTTTTGAACTCACCGAATGTGTTTCTATTTGCTCGCATGTGGCCCGAGAGCAACCGGGAGAAAGGGAGAGAGAGAGCGGGTATGTGCACGTTCAACCTGGCAGACATCAGCATCGTCAGCAGAATGAGCAGGTCGGGTGACGCGCTAACGTGGTTTCGCCGAGGCCCAGGTGAGACGTGGACTCTGATTATTCGTACAGGACTCCACATTCTGCCATTCAAATTCGTGTCCTCAAGTGGCGGGCGTTTTTTTCTTTGGTTGTGCGGCAAGCATTGTGCCGTCGGTATTGTGTGCGCCCGAGGAGCAAGCGACCAGAAAGATGCCAAAGTGTTGGCCCTTTTCGCATCCCGAGCGCCCCCGGGAATTTCCTGCCCTCCGGCCACCGCCAGGCATTGTTTATGCTGAATGGGAACCGAGCACCCGGCATGCACCAAGAAACAGCATGACCGGAGGGAGGCTGTTGATTTTTTAAATGAACCCCACACGCACACCATCGGCACGCATAAGAGATCAGCCAGCTTGGCAAAGAGCGGACACTAAAAACTGCAACCTTCCCGGGGTGAAACTGGTCGGGGTCCCTCTAACACGTCGGGCGGAACCGTGAACCGAATGCACAAAGTCATCACACCCATCGAACGGGAACAACGTGGCGATATAAGAATGCTTCCCTTACTTTGGCCGTTTTGACTCTTGACGTAATGAAAGCAGTGAATGAAAGCAGATAGAACAAGCGGGTCACGGTAGTGACAGAATACGGATCATATGCCGGGAATTGGGTTCATCCACAAAGTAAAAATAACATGGCTTCGGCTAATGAAAACCAGTGAATTAAAAAAACATGAACAAGAAAAGCCTGTCTTAGCCTGAGTTAATAACAAAGAGATGCTTTTTTAGTTGCCAGTCTTTTATCAGCAAGTTTTGTCAACAGCACACTGCTCCAACAACAGGCCGTAGTGGTTGTGGCAAAAATATATCAAAGTTGTGGCAAATGGAACAAACTTGTTACTGATTGTATCAAAGAAATTGAAAATCCCTGCGACAAGATGAATGAACTCTTTTAAATCTTATGCGACTTGAGAAAACAGAAATATAGAATCAGCACTATTCTAATCATAAATGAATTCGATTGGAAAAAAACGCAACCAAAATTTGCCCCCTTTTAATGCAACATTCTACGGACGACCAGGCGTCTCCATTGCCGTGACATTCTTTTAATTTTTAACCCCTTTGGACAGGAAAATAAAAAAAAACTATCCCATACGCGAATGACATCGAGAACCGCCGTTAACGATCGGAACACCCGACCGACCGGATGCTGCATAAAATTAAGATAAATGCAAACCCGCAATCTTCTTCGGTTTACCATCGAAACCTTCTGCGTCTGCGTTCCGCGCCCGGAGACCGGAAAATACGAAACATGGCGCTGACAGTCCTAATGGAGGAGTTAATTTTCATTTGATTGTCACGCGATAGCCGAATAACGGGAAGGGTTGGTAGGCACAGCGCCCAGGCGCTCCCTGTCTCCCGGTCGCCACCAACATTAACGAGGACCTCCGAAGAGTGCAATGCAAAAGCGAAACACATGGCCTGGAAAAGCTTCACCGCCAACTGCTGCCCGGTGTCTGGCCGTATTGTGCTGCGAACTTCATCTTCCGGCGTCCCCTTACGGTTTCGTTCGCTTGTCGTGCTGTCCTGATTTTTGGGCACCGCGCAGATAATGGGCCGTTGAAATGGTCGTTCTTTTGCGCTTTTTGCGTTCTGATGGCAACAACTTCCTTTATGCCTCGGCCGCCCCAAAGGCTTCGGCGTTCGGCGTAAACAACAAGCGGCGGGCTTTTTGCGCTGCCATTCCAAACCACCAAACACCGGGTGGAGCGGGCAACTTTTGCCAATGTTTCGCTGGGTTTACTCCGCCATTTTTCGGTGATTCCCCGGCTGGTTGCACTTTTGGGGATTGAAGCGCACACAAATGTAGAATGTCAACTTTATGACGAACGGCTTGGATGTGCTCGTTTCGGGCCGAGTGCGGGCGTTGTTTAAAGAGTTTGCTTCTCAAAGTTGCCAATTAATGACCGTAAAAACGCATCAATATGCTCATAAGTATGATTTTACTATCATTCAGAGCCTTTTTGGTGTTTTGACGGGGAAACTCAATTATTGAAGGCCCAATAAAGAGGAACTCTATCGCATGTTAAGCACGTACTCAAAGCTGTGACTTATTAAACCCTTCACAATTGATCTCACACGGTTTAGCAATCAAACCCAAATGTACACAGCCCGTCACGGCCAGAGTGGCTTCGTCGTGAACAATTGACAAGTGTGAACAGAAAACCATCATCATTGAACTGGATGATTAGAATTAGGCGTGTGCGTGTGAAAGGTCAATCCTAATCGGGACAGGTGTTGGTCAAGTTGCCCGCCCAGAACCGTAACCCTAACTCAGCGCTCGGCTCGTCAATGCCACCGCCAGAAGACACTTGGACCGAAGTGTTTGTAGCAGTAAACGTTGAGTTTCTTTCGGGGCAATTAGGCTAAAGGCTACCGAGCGGGACTGCTGACCACGTACGGCTGAAGCGCGACTAAGGACGTGCAGAAAAGGTGCTCTCCTTTTTGTCAGTTATTTAATGATCCCCCGGCCGGCTTGTGTGTGTCCTGGTGCTTTCGGCGCCCATAAACTCCTGCAGCCCCGAACCGGTTTGATGCTCACCTTTATGAGGCCCACATAATGGGCTTTCTTTTTACAACAACTTTGCCACAGGCCCGCCACCGAGCGAATTGGAGCTGAGAGATGAAGATACACTGAGCGTGAGATAGACTCAGACCGGCCAAAGAGGAAAAAAACCTGAAACATTGATGCGGCAAGTTGTGCGCAAACACAGCCGCACTTGGCAAGTGCAGTGAAAACATTCATTTCAACTAATGATGATGTTTTCCGCCTGGCCCGGGCTGATGGGATGTCCATTCGTACGAATGGTGACGGACCGCAAATGGAAGCGCACCTGGAACGGGATGTGGCGTCGCATGAAGCTGTGTGACTCATCTTGGGAAGCTGAGCCTGAGCGGCGACGGGACACGGCGACAACTACAAGAACGTTGTTTTACGAATGAAGGACAACCTAGCATACGTAATGACGCAGACGCAAACGTGACGTGATCCTTGCCCAGAGACCACGCGTAGTTGCATCTCCGTGCCCCGTGGAACCGGCTTCGCTGTGAATAACTGCAGTTTGTCATGAATGATTTAAGCAAAAGTTCGCCGTAACTCGCGCACGGCACTCGGGTTCTTTGGCTGATTGCTGTTTCGGTTGTGGCGGTGGCCCACCAGCCCCAGTGCACCGCCGTCAAGTCCCGCACCGTCGTGCTGTCTTCGAATGGAGAAGTAGCGCTCGACTCGGTTAGCCAGAATGTGGACAAGCAAGTTGTGGACCATCACAATCCATCACATGCGTCAGAAAATCTGCTCATCATTTCCATGTCCCGTATTCGGTGTAATTGTTTTGTTTTCCGAATGGGATCTTTCTCGGTTTTGGTTTCATTTTCGTTGATTTCGTATTTGTTTTCAAAATGTTAACATTTATCGGAAGGTTTGGCAGAAGAACCTTTTTGTAAAATTTGTAGTATTCGAAGAGCTAGAAATCAGGATGAGTGTAATGAAACGGACTGACTTACTTCATTCCATACACCCAACACGAAATCGTTTATTGATTTACACAAAAACCACGAATCAGGATGCCACATTTTGTTTCGAAACGTCTTCAGTATTGGTAGCTTTTTGCACGAAAGCTGATTGCATTTTCCAAGCCCAACTGACCAACAGTAAAACTCTGCGGTGGAAAGCATTCCTTCTATTAATTGTAGGCGATTTTTTATATATTGCTTACTTATGTTTGTTAGCTCATTGAACTCGACTGCCTTCAGTGCTTCGAAGTTGCATTTCCGACTATGAGTGTTCGATCAATCCATCTGTGGTAATAGAAACTCTATGATGTGAAACCCAACCAGATGTTCCCCCAGAAGATCCCCATAAAATAATTGTACTACAGAATTTTGAAGTGCATAGAGACCTGGAACAGGATCTACCCAATGTAACAGGTGATAGACTATTCCTGAGCCTTCGTATAATGTGTGGTATGCTATCAATTGCCCTCGAGACCAACTGCTCCCTCCATGGGAAAACATTTCTTTTCTTCGCCCCATTCTTGCTAGTTATTTTGCTGTGCCGACTCTACGTGATGTATCAGGAGCTGCTGTTGCCAGGGTAGTCACGGCAAAGTAAATTCAATCTCGCCAGGAAAACCAACCGAGGAAAGCATAAGCCCACTTCAATAAAAAGTAAAATGAAGCGTTCCATATGTAGTACGTTAGAGAATCATCGCCGCTTCGTTGAATTGTTTTCAAACTACATCCTTCTGTTTTTAACCTTGACCGAACCCTTTGCCATCGTTGGCTCTGTGATTGAAATAAATTGAAAAAAAATGCCCAGCCATCTTCAGCAGTTTTTCGCTCTTCCCTCTACGAACTTCGTAGGCCTCATGCCTGCCTGCCTGGTGAACTGCTCTCGTGTGGCCATGCTCTGGCCGTTACGTGCAACAAAGTCCGGAACAACAAGGACACTCAGCGAAAGCGGCTTATTTCAGCCACTTGCGTTTTGCAGACTCCTTTTGTGCGCTTAATGCAAATATTATTGCGTAGTAACCGACACGCTGCTTTTCTGCTTTCTTTCTGGACCCCCTTTTTCATGCGCTTCTCTGTGTGCGGGCAAAAGGGTCTGTCATCGCCCCACGGTGGGACGCCCTAAATAAAAAACCATCCCGCCACCCGCAAACAAGGATGACAAACAATATCTTTTCCATTCGGGACTTCATTTTTCTTCATTTTCACGCTCCTCGAGGGACCCGAGCTTGGTTGATGCTTTTAATTGCATCTTTGCGGACGACCACGTCCCCGACGCGAACGCGTGTCTGGGTCTGTGTGTATGTGTGATGGGCGCTCGACCACGGGCCAAAGGTTTGGTTTTGTGGTTTCCCTAGCGGTTCCGCCTCGTTAAAAATTGTCCAGCTCCAGTCGGCCGTTCGCCTTGTTCTTTCGGGCAAGGATCTTCCTTCTTTTGTCCTTTACTTTATGCTGCGGGTTTCGCTTCATTTGCAAACCGTTTTTTCTTTCCCTTTTTGTTTGTTGCTCCGCCGGTCACGGGCCCCACAGACCCCGCAACATTCGGCAAGTGAGGCCATAAATCGAGCGATAAAAAGGGTCACCGGACGGGAAGTTTTACATTCTTTTAGCACCTTTCGGTGGGTCTCCGGGTGCGGTTGTGGCGGTGGGTTTTTTTTGCAACACCTAACCTTGTTGCCACGGGCTTATGTTTCCTTTTACTTAAAGATGGTTTTTTTTCGTTCGTTCAGCGCACGCAAAGTTTCCAATATGCTACGACTATCGACGAAAATGGCCGCGGTGCGTGTCCTTCGTAGTCAAATTGCTTAGTCTGTGAATAAATCAAACTCGATTACGATTTCACCTACTTATAATCATTTAATGCGTTTCTCTTCTCCTTTGCTGATCAAATTAAATTCGTTATCCAGTTAGGACCTTCACGGATCCGTAAGCAGGATTAAGACTTTCGATATGCCCATTTTGGGTTGGTTTCGGGCTGATTTCAAAGACAGCGCGAAGCGTGGCACGACCAAGGATCCGGATTATTAACCTTTTTTGCCCATCTTACGACGAACGATTCCCCATTTTCGCCGGCCGTAGCCATTTCGTGTGGCACCTTTTCGATCGCAGCTCGTCGTTGATAGCGACTCCATAACGTCTCAATTGTAATCGGGATGGCTATCGGCTATTGACGGCCTGGTAGGTATCTCTCTCGCTCTCGTGTGTGCCGGCGAAGCTTAACGTTCGAGCGATTTTCGATTCGATGGAAAAACCTTCTTCTCGCCAACCGAATCCCAAAGCTACCCTTTTTAACTAATAATCCCGAAAATCGGACCGTCCAAAAAATGGACAGCCGGTAAGATGAAGATTGTTCGTTAGTCAGCGAACCCAACGGCGGCGGCGGCGGCGGTCGGGGCGATTGGGATGCGTTTCCACCGAGGCGATATGTATTGCAATTCGAAAATGCCGGCAATGGAGAAAATGGAGTCGTTTTATCTGTCGTCGGGGAGGCCACAAAAAGGGCAAATATCGGGAAAGGTCTCCGTCATTACACGGTGTCGGTGTGGCAAATTTGGGACATTTACTTCTCGCTTAATCTGGAGCTTCAATCCGGGAAGAGGTTTACGGTTTGGTAAAATTGCAATCGACGAGGCGAGGTAGAACATTTTCCCATCAATGTTCGGCCTTTAATCGGCCCTCAGGATGGGAAAGATTGACCTCTTGCACGGCCTTTTGAACATCGAAGGTCAACCTTAGGCTGTTCCTTTTCAAAGGTAAGCATTTACACAACGTTTTTCGTTTAACGTTGCGCAAAAAGCACTTCAAAAGCCGGCATTGTTCGATCGATCGACCCTGCCACATTGCCGCCTCCAATTTTAGGAACATAAAAATATATCGTCCCTCATTAGACGCGTCCCGTCAGCCACCCTCGTCGAGGGATCACGGTGCGATGCACAGCACGGTCCAGAAGGAAGCAACGGACGCTTCAGACGCTTCGCCCATCGACACAGCCAATTACCGCCGGCGTCTAAGGGCTCATCGATAACGAAGGGCATTATCGAGACGGGCACTATTAGAAACCCGGGCGCCGGATGGAGAAAGCTCACCGAAAGCACTTTAAACGATGTGCTCTCGTTGGATTACGATTTTTTTCAATTCTCTGCCCAATCGACTCCCATACTTCGATCCCCAAAGGCCCGCCGACGAAGACACTCCGATGAAAGCCGAATCCAGCACCAGTGTACCTGGTGATTTTCCACTGATGCCTTCCGCCCGAATTGGCCTCATCAATTACACGGTCTCGTTCTTTTGCGATTGTATTTGCACACCTTCCACACACATTGGTGTGCTTGCGTGCGTTTGTATGTGAAACGAAAGTCGAACCATTAGTCGAATGTCCTTCAGAGAAAGGGCCCCGACAGCCGACCGCCCCTCAATCGAAGCCGGAGGCCTCACACTGCCGAAATAGACATCCTTATGGCATGCTATTTTTATGCTCGATCCATCTGCCGCCGGTGCGCTATTACCCGTTGCTTGGTGATGGCTCCCGGCTGCGCTCCGGGTTCCGGTTGCTTCCCCGATTACTTTAAGCCCCCCGTAGGAGTGAAGTAGAATTTAAAGTAGCTCTCACGTAGCGGCAATAAAGCTCACCCCACGGCCGAGCTCGGTGGCTTTTCCCGGCGGCGGCGGCCATCGATTAGTGAGGCATCAACGTGTGGGGATCACACGGTGCCACGGTGCGATGTAGAAACTACGACACATGGTGTGAACATGGCTCTTTGCGGTGCTTTTTTCTTCGCTTCTGCGCTCCAAAACAAAGAGTTTTCCACCGACCCGTTGGTGTCAGATGTTTGAACTTTCTCTTCTCGGATAGTTTATGTTGGTTGGAGCGGCTGGCGCCCTCCGCAGGGGGGCACGCTTGTTGTGGAAGGACATGACCTCTAGCGTGCAAAAGACGTGAAATGACTCCCGATAGGGAAGGGAGTTTCTTTCGTATGATGCATCGTGGTGAAGCCACGATACAAGGGCCGTGTTGAGTAGGTCCTATGTTTCCATTTCGCTCAACTGGTCCTCTTGCATCAACCATAGTATTGTGGATGAGCTATTTTATTTTAATTAATTGTATTACATTTAAAGTTGTGTAAAGTAAAATTTGTACAGAAACATCCAATCATACATTTTCTCAACCTTCCGTTGAGAGACAAATCGTGCTCGTTGCAATAAATCGTCAAGCCTCGCGCTGGCATCGACTTCAGCATCAACCAGCTTCCGACCTGCGCTCTGAGTGCTTCACGTGAATTACATAAATTCCCAATCCAATGTGCCACGCGATGGTGATCGCGTAAAGCCCTTTCGCCTTGATGAACCTGGTGTCAAGCAAGCACACGGTGCGTGGCCGCTCGACCCGAAATGGATTGGAGAACCATGGAAACATCCGGCCGAAAACCCGACGCCGCGTTCCGGCCCCAGCCACCAGCACCCGCGGCCGGGGCTAATGTTTTATTCATTTTCCTATTACAAACGCATTTATTTTTCATTGCCAATATCGTTTAGCTCGTCACTTTCGCGCACGACGGAAAAGGGGTTATGCGTGTCATTTCGTCCGGGCCGATCCTGGGCCAACCACGGGTTCCACGCGGATACGGTTAGATAAGGTTAGATGGTCCTGGGACGGCGCACCAAATTTCACTGCCAGCGTCACCGGATCCAGCTTAGTGAGAACCGGTGCCAACCATTTTGTAACGGTAATGGATGTCATTAATTTATCTTCGCTTCTGCGGCGCATTACGCAACAAGGTGTCAACGCGTTCTGTCACCGCACCGTCGTTGGCCGTCGTTACGAAACTGGGATAAACTCACTTTTAATTGTGTGACACAAAATATTGCGCAAGGACTTACGATGTGCTAGAAGTTGTTTTATAAAATCATTGGACTTTTTTCAATAATTCTTTTTTGATGTGATTGTCTTTCGAAAAGGAGCACCCATATACGTCTAAAGCACAGTAAAGTAACAGCCCTTAATGACATCAAACATATAAAAAAGGGGCGCGTATCTGTGTGTCTGTCAATGGAAGCTTAATGGGCCAATGGGTACGACCACACGGGCTAAAGTGCTTTTGCTCATAAAATTTAATTGAAGGCACTCGACCCTCCGACGCCCTTGTGGGACTCGTTTGATTCCGAAATTCCGGCTCCAGTAGGATGGAGTTTCGCTTTTGTTGCGTTGTTGCTGCTTTAAAATTATTTTCATTTAGCACTGCGAGCAACCTTAAATGCGTTTTAAGTTGCTGTCGTAAGCCCTTAGCTATGAGCCACAAATTACTTCGGGCGGTTCGGGACATTTTCTTACTACACGGGACGCTATGTCAAGTTTGACACCCATTCTGTGTAAGGACACAAACTTTTAACCTTCCCCTGCCAACGGGTTAAACGTTGGCTAGGATTCCGGTTTACGAAAGAAAAGCAACGTAAGGATCACTTTGTGACTTTCAGGTTGTCTTTTAAAGCCCATTTTTTGGAGCCTTTAGACAGCACCGACGTGTAATGAAGAGTGAGAGGCGAGAGTCGGATGCTCAAACGACATCAGTCTCGACTGACATGTGGCGGTTGGCTTTTTGGTGGGTTCTCGACGATAACAACCATAACAACCAGCCTGCGGAAACCGCACCAGCACGATGGTGTCCGGCTCGTGTCTGCTGTCAGGCTGTCAGGTCCACTGGTTAACCTTCCATCAATTACTTGCCAATTTTAAATTGTTATTTAAACAATGTTGTGTTTTGTTTAAACTTTTTAAAAGTAATTTGTCAATCATACGTTGTGTCAATTAAATAAATTTTGGTCGTCGCAAACAAATTTAATCCAAAAACCATATGATTAAAAATTTTTTTAAGTATAATATGTTTGAGGTGACACTCTATAGAACCTCATCAATTAGGTATTTCATTTTTCAATCTAAACCCTTTTTTTGAAGATTATAATAATGTTTTTGTAATATGTGGCGTTGGACTGCTCAAGCAAAAGAGCATTTCTAGAAGAATGAGAATTGAGAATAAAGAAAACATTTGTAACGTTACAACAGGTATTCGGAAGGCTATACCAAAACCAGATTTCCATAAAGGTTTTGAATAACAAACAGTAAAAACCAGTCAATCTCTAGAACGCCTCCTTTACTTAAAAAAGAGCAAACTAGAATGTTTCGATTTAATTTTATGCCCAATATCGACGTATAGGGATCGCACTGTGGATAGAGTATCAGAGAAACTCCATTGAACTCTGAAATAGTGTTAAATTTCCCTCATTTTCATACGCAAAGACGAGAGTTCCAGTTTGCCCACGCTGTCAAAACATACGAAGCGACCCAACTTTGTGGTTACTTTCTCCGGTTCGCTTCTTTTATGAGGTTAATTCGACTCTCACGGACCGCATTTCTGTGATTGATACCCGTTAATCGGTGTGGGAGACTTGAACGCTGAGAGGAACGCATCCAACAATCCGACGCCGGAGAGACTAGGGCAAGGAATGTCGTTTTTCCTACAGCAACCTTCACACTGGTGGAAAAGCGAATTTTCACACGCGTGTCGACCGTTTGAATAGCGTCTTCGGAAAAGCTGGCCGGGCGAGCGAGCGAGAGAGAGCATAAGAGGAGCGTGTAAATGAACAATAACTAGTTTTATGCTATGCCGGGTGGGCGAAAGGTCAAGAAGTGACTGGCGGGTGCGAACCGTTGGCCGTGCATTGTTTGCGTAGCAAATGATGCCAAACACGACTTCTGCCAATCTCCTAGGCGCCCGCTAGGATTCTTCCCTCCCCCCGCAGGGGGTCCATTTCTCCACCAGACGTATGCTGCGTTATTGTTTGCTTTTAATTAGACTTTTGCGCGGCCACGGTACTTCGGCGATTCACGAGCAACATAGCAGCGAGACCCGCGCACCGAGGCTTTCTTTGGCTGTTTTCTTTGCGCGTTTGAAGAAAGGCACACGAAAGCCACTGAAGCTAATATATAGCGCCCTGGACCCTTTCCGTAAAACAACACGAAGGCTGTACTTGAAATTTTATAAAAGAAATCATAAAAGAAAAACGGTCAAACCACGCTTTTTAAGCCCGGGGAAAACGTCTCACGCTGGGCCTTATTTGCAGAACTGTGCAACTTATGCCACTCGGTGCAGAAATGCATTTCTTCGATGCAGTTTGCTTTGTCTGTGCCACTTTTCTTGGGCCAGCTCATGACGCCAAGCCCGCCCGGGTTGAACTCATTTGTGATGCATTATGGATCTGGGCACCACTAATGGCCCCCCCTCATCGTCGGCAGTGTGTGCCATTCGCGCGGAATGAAGCTGGTAGAATGAAAGATGATCTGGCAGACTGCAACATTGTGCTTTTCTCTTTGTATTCAGTCCAGCACGCCGGCCTGGATCGCACGCCGGGAAAGACATGATGCCGTTCTAGTTGTTCTAATTAAAACCGACGCTTCTCACCGAGGGTGGGCTTTGCGACCGTCTGTCGTCGCGGAAGACGGCAACATAAATTTCCCCTTCGAACATTTAAGAGTTGAGTCGAATGTTTGCTGAACCATTGCAGGTTTGGATTTGCTTATGGATAGGTTCTATAAGTTTGAGTGAGAAGTAGAAGGCAAACCTTAGCTTAACAAAATTTTAAAAAATGTATGTTAATTTGATCACATTCTTCACATCGCCATTCTAAAAACTTACACAAACCCGGGGCAGACGTATTGTAAAGTCACAAGTGGCCCACTTGGTCAACCAGAACATGATCCCGATCTGAAGCCGTTTTCTAGTTTCTCCATTAATTGGCTGTTTTTCGTTCGATTGAGCTTGCATGTTTCCCTATCTCTGTTCGTTTTGCCAGATCATCCAGAACATCGAGAAGGGCCCTTAGCTTGACCAGAGTTATTAATGCCGTTTGGCATCATCATTGCTCATCATTCACGTCCCGATAAGGAGCGAGAGCCTGGTACGAGCGAGAGTACCACCTTTCCGGTGCGCTTGGTTGAGCAATTTGCTTCATTATGCAAACCCTATCTCGTGCCGACCGTACGCCACAAGATATTGTTATTTATAACCCAGGGAAGCTCTTCGGCAAGTGGGGTTGCTGTGGATTCTGGAGTAGGCTCGACGCTCGTCGAAGGTAATCAATAACAATCGCCGCACCGATTGGCGAGTTCAAAATGGCAAAGATGGCACATGCTGTAACTCTCATGAAGCCCCCTTCGGAAAGAGCCCCCAATAAGAACCGGGGGTGGGCGGTACGCCCAATAAGCCTCAGAGCTTTGGTTCATTTTCTTAAGTGATTTCGCCTTCGCGCCTCAAATAGCGCAGCCGCAGCGATGCGGAGCAATTTCTCAGCCTCTCAGTGGCCCCTTCTTAGTCACGCACGCACGAACGCACGCAGCTGCCTGTGCTGCCACCATTTGGCATCGGTTGATGTCAATCAATGAAATTTGTGGCCTCGCTGGTACCTTCGGTGCCCAATGACGCACACAGGATACCAGGACCAAGATGCCCTACATCCCATCGATGGGAAGCACGCGCACGCACCGCAGCATAATTTCTATGCTACGATCCGAGTGATCATAACGGGAAAAGCGTCTTCCGCCGCGGCGTGTACCGTGTACCTGTCACCTCGCGATAAGCGCTCGCGAAAGGATGTTTCTCGAGCAAAGCTCCCTCGAAACCACACCCGCAATCGATAAATTGGAAATATGTATCTTCTGCCGAGGCCTTACTTTCAGCCTTCCCGTTTTCCTTCGCCGATGAAGGTGATAGAAATTGAGCTGCACAGAATGTGATTCCCGTTAACTGTCGAATATGTACTGGGAAATGGCCATCAGACCGCAGTGGCCGGTGCGTCCGATAAGACAGAAAGAGAGAGAGAGATCTGGCGTCAGTTACACACTTCCGGTTCTCACCGTTTGCCGGGTTGCCGGGACTTAACACAAAGAGTGCCTCGCGTGTCTCGTTATTATATCGCTGGTAGCCATACAAACCACAGGCCCCTAAGCCGTCGCCTTACTTATCAATGAATCGCAGTAGAACCCAACAGCAGCTTCATCACTTACTCGTAACAGAGTGCGCCAATTAACCGACACGATGCCACGATCACCGCTGGTCTGGTGTGCCGGAAGTTTATTATAAGCACAGGCAAGGGATTCTGCAAAGATGCTTACCGGGGACCAAAATCCATGCCACAAATCGAAATTATACCAGAAACACTTGCATCGGTGCTGAAACACCTGACGGCACATGAATCCAGCATAAACGGATTAGTGTCAGGGCTTAATAAAATTAAATTCTCATCTTCGCAATTACAATCAAGATTGATTTATGCTGCGTGAAAAATGTCAACCTACACCAGCTCCACTATTGAATAATTCTTTCTTCCTATTTCGTTTCAGGTATGCATAATTGACAATGAGCGTTTCTACTTGATTAACTCCTATCCGAGGACTTTTGGTGAGAATGTTTGATCCCCATTATTGCCCAATATGAACCGTGCATCTGCGAATCAATGTGATTAAAGCTAATTCTTGATGCGGTGCACCGCCAGCCACAGGTTCATGACGATGAGCCACCAGATTGTCACGCAATTGTTATCAAAACTTTTGGCACAATGAAACCCGCTGGCTGATTCTTTCTTCTGCTTTCCCCAAACAAGTCGTTAATTCTTAACTCTGGCCACATGCCAAGGGCTGCAGCGTAATCCTTGGCTACTTCAACTAGCAATAAACATTTCGCGGGACCGACGCGGGCCAAAATTTGCCCATCGTGATCAAAACGGCTGCTGCGGGGTGGAGGCAACATTATTTTGCCTAAGGCTACTTTCTACCATGGCGCACGGAGGCATAATTAACTGGAGGCTGCCAGAAGAAAGATGTGCGGGCCCATCCATTACCCGCACCGGCCAGAATGGCATCGGAACGCCGAGAGCCCGCCGGTGGCTTTTCGCTCAGGTCAGATTTCGCGAGACCGGCCGGTGCCCATCATCGCGTTCTTCGTTCGATCCGACCGACCGATGGCATGAGTTTCGTTGCATAAAATTCACGAAGCGCGGTAACTTCCGGCCAGCGGAAGACTGGCTGGCCAGACACCGGAAGCGTTGCTCGAGTCTCTAGGTCCAAAGTTTGCGCCACTCATTGAACTTATTTACGCGCGATAATAAAATTGATGCTTCCAATTTTCGCGCGCGCTATATAATGCTTCTGCAAATATGCTCGTAATGGTCGGTGGGCATTAAATGGCGGGTCGTAAAATTTTCGCCCCCGCCGGTGCCGTTCGAATTAAAGATCGACCCCACGGATGCGAATCGGATCCGAAGATGGTGGATAAGATGGTGTGTGGCGAGCCAGCCCCTCCACGTTTTATGGATGAGCCACGCCACTGAAAGCCACGGGTGTTTTATCGAGCACTGATTGCTGGTAATAATTGGTAGATAATTTTTCGCTGATAAGAGCTTTATGGCTCAAATTTAGGCACTTCAAACGGCCGCGGTCGGGGCTAGCTGTGCCGAAGTGGAAGTTGAAATATCATTTTCCCAATTGGCTCCTGCGACGATCGACTTTGGGGTGCCCGGGATCGAGTTTCTGCTGCCTGCAACAAGTTCAAGATCGTGCCCCGAAAATGACGCTCGGTGCAGTGACAAGTCACATCCCGTCAGGCGCTCGAACAAGTTAATTGAATAAAGAAATACTTGCCATTTCCGGTCTGCGCGTCTGCGTCCGTTCGTTATCCATTTTTCATTCTACCGCACCCGCCCGATGTGTCCGTCCGTCCGTCAATTGACTTTTCAACTTTCGCCGGACCCGCCGGTCGTCCGGTGTCAGATAGCCTAACACGGTTCCAGGTTCGACTTGTCGTACCATTTGACAAGGGTAAACAAGCTCTGGCGTTCTGGCCGCCTCTTCCTTTGGGCGTTGGGTTGGGGTTCGTTTTCATGATGAGCCCGATGACGACATTGATGGTGTCGAAAGGGGAATTCCCTACGTCACCGGACTCACCAGGGCTGTACTCGTGGCGATGGTCCCTTAAAAGAGCATCGAATGATGAATGGGAAAAATGGTCGTGTAGATGAATCTAGCGGTTTAAAGAAACAAACACTCATTCGACTTTCGATTTGGCACACGTTACTTCATTTCAAACAACACTTAGAAAGACAATTTTATGTCATTTAATATAAGTGTTAATCTACATTTGTTTCTGATTTAGGAAAAGTCTAATATTTAAATATCGCTAAAATCATTTAATTTACCTCTCTAACTAGAAGCATCAACGCGGTTTATGTTATTCCAATTTTACTTAAATTTCGTTTATATCCATTTCAATCGCAACATTACTGCACAACATGCTACAAAAATGTTCGGCTGTGTCCCATTCGAACTTGAAAATGTCCAGAAAAGCGCGATGCCGTGGTTCGTAGTGAAGCGATAAATTTAAGCATTAAAAGTATGGTCGGGTTCACCTTGCGATTGGAAAACGAGGCTCCCCATTTATCAAACATAAACACTGAGCCAAAAAGTCAAATCACGTCGATAGGCGGTCCTCTCGTTCGGTCGGCCACGGGATCCTTACGGGAACCGTAACGGCTGCTGTTTACGTAGCACACCTCCCGGCGATAGTAGTCATCGTCGTGGTCGTCGTGTCTGCCTTAAGGTATTTATCGTCGCGCCGCCCGACTCCTTACAGCTCGTTTACTTTGCATCGTTTTTTCCGTGTTTGAACCTGACGTTTCCGCCTGGCGGAGCGTAAAATGAAAATTTCCATCACCGATGGCTGGCTGGCAGGGCTGGCAGGGCTGAGAAGCTCCACCGAATGGCTGGCTCGGTTTAAGGCGATAAGCTACTGAAAACTGATGCTCGCGGTCGTTAGCATGCCGGTCGCGTCGCTGGCGGAATGTGGCACACTTCCGGGGCCCAACAACCGGGCCAAGGTGTTGCGATGTAATTTGAACGCGACCGTCGTAAAGGCGACGCCGCCGTCGGAAGAAAAACTAATAAACGGATGCGAAAGGCGAAGGAAAGTTGCTGCAACATAAACCCTGGCGCTGCATTTGCATCTGGTTCGCCGTTGATAAACTTTCCGCCGGCCGGTTCAGCAAACAGTTTAACGGAGCGAAAGGTAGAAAACGGCAACGCACCGCACCTAGTTTTAGCAGCAGCAGCAGCAGCAGCAGCCAGCAAAATATTGCACAATTTTATCGTTCTAATTTGCAATTGAATTACCGAAAGTATTAGTACACCAGAACACGGTTGTCAGCTGATCAGCCTCCAACAATTGCCCCGCCTGTGTTGTGAGTCGCTGATCAGAATAATCCATATTCAACCAGCATCCAATCAATACGTTCAATAATGTGTACAGCACTGAGGCCACTAATGAGCGAGAATCCGCTAGGAGATTTACTGTACCGTAGCCCACTCATTACCATTATGCCTTCATCATTCTGCAGCGGAAAACCCAATAAAACCATCCTACCCCCCCTTTCCCCCCGGTACCTTCGGGATGAAAACTTTGGATGAAAACTAATCCGCGATAGCGCCACGGTACGTGAACGCGCGATGATTACAAGTTTCGCCACTCTTCAGTCGATTGATATGTTTAGCTATGTAAATTAGTTGGCAAGCTAATTATAATTGTTTCGCCGGCGCGCAGGCCAGGTGCATTGTAAACGGACAGCCCGGGAAGGGCGCCGGTGGCTGGGTGTGTCATAGATCCTGCGAAAGAACAACAACGCCCGCGGTGGCGATTCCATTAACAGTTTCGTATTTTGGAAACACCGTGAGTGTGTCCACCGCAATGCAGGCTCTCCCGATCCTGTTTATTTGCTCACCAACATTTGGCGGAAACCCGGAAAATGGAACCATTCCGCGAAATAGCAGGGATACATTTCAGCCGACCGCAAATGAGGACCGCTTTTGATTCATCACTTCACGCTGTTGAGTTGTGAACGGTGGCTTTTCCGATGGGTACCGTGAATAGAATCGATGAATTACGTAATCAAGAAGGATAAGTTAAACAAATTATTTCTACAGTCGGTTTCCAAACAGATCGATTTTTTCAGGTGTAAGAAAAAGTTAAGTCCCGTGCTGAAAACTTCAGTCCCATGTTCCGGTGTTCATTTATGCAAAATGCTGGACTCAGTGAGGTGATTTTTAAAGCACTCGTTACATGTAAATGGAAATAATGGTGATCTAAATTCAGTGACACATCATCAAAGTGACGCTACACTTGATTGGTGCAACAATCAATCTACATCTGCTCAGGCAAAAAAAAATGGCACCGAAACGAAGAGCACGATGGATACAATTAGTGGAAACAAACCGTGAAATGATATGCAATCATTTGCTTGCCTTTGATAAATTGATTTATTACAAATCGTTCGAGTAAATGATCCGTTCATTTTTGTTTCCACCGAATGGAGAGGAAACGCCGAATTGACATCGACACGGGCCATGGGCCACGTGAAATGAAAAACAAATTCAACCACCCCCGGGGTGGTCACGCGCGGAACGATTTCGGTGGCATTAATATTGATGACTGATAGCTCAATCAGAGAAACCGGCCCACGAAAGTGACCGCGAGCGAGTCTAGGACCTCCAATGCCTAGCGTTTGTTGACATTTGACGAATTTTCATCTCACTCCTGTGCTGTCCCTAGACGAACGAATGGGACGACGAACGAGACGAATAGAACCGTAATGGGGGGAAAAGTAAATTTTTCAAATTCAATGCTCTCAGATTTTGCGTGACGCACGAACGGCGAACAGCGATGCTGCTGCTGCTGCTGCGTGGGACCACCGCGCACAACTAACTACGGATCGAATTACTACCGTGGGCCGAAGAATGTCTGTCTCTCTTGACTGCCATTAGATTCTCGTCACGAAGTAAGACGTTTCTGCCATGGCGTATTTAATGAATATGTAACATCGTTTAATTGAAGCCGATCGCTTTTGTGAACAAACTGCTGGCGGAGTTTGCGTGCAAATCGCATCGAACAACGATTGTTAGGATATCCGTTCGGTCATTACTCAGAATGGAGGTGCAATTGTATATTCATTAAATTAATTATTCATCCGAAAGGAGACATTATTTTGCTCTCGTCAAAAAAACAACCAAGACTCTCAACCGTTGTGCTATTCGTTGCAATCAAACGATATTTATATTGCGCTCCCAAAGCGAGTGAAAACATTATGCTTATTACGCCCGAGCACGATTGTTTTGTGCCAGCGCGGCACAGGACTCGCTCGCTGGCACTCCTGAATCCCAGTCACACACCTGCACGCGTCTCAGCGCTATAAAACATCTTTAATGCTGCATTACGACGAAGCAGAATTTACTTTTGCCTTCAGTCTGCGCTTTCGCCGTAAAGCGAAACATCTTGTTAACCCAGGCGCGAAGCCAGAGTTGTGACACCCCGGGGGAAACCTTTCACACCTTGCCGGAAACCTGTCACCACGGTAACGAACGCAGAACGTGAGGATATTCACCCCAAGCCCTCTGGTGTTGCCCTTATTTTATGCGGCGGTTCAGGCGCTGCTATGGAGACGCCTGGTTGCTGTCGTGGAGCTGACAGGAATCGCCGGTTGTCTGAATGGTTTATCGTTGATTCGAAGCGAAACTCTATTGAAAGGCTCGTCTTTCGATTGAAGGATTTGGGGAATTTGGAGTAACAACTTTGGCACACTCCATAAACTCTCTAAAGCATCCAGCCAGTAGGTTCGGGAGAATGATGCCAATCGGTTTCGGATGCTCTCTCTTGTGGTCCCCGAAAACAACCACTGCGTAGCGAATCTTCTAGCTCAGTTCTTGACGGTAAAGCTCGAGTTATTGATTTCCTTTTTTCTATAAGCTAACAAAACTGCCCAGCTGTAAAACACTCCTCCGTGAACTGCATTTTTAACCTTCTGGGTCGTTATCCTGGGCGCTCGCAGTTCGAGTGCATAACAAAATAATGTAGTACAAGTGGTTTCGCAGCGCGTGCCATGACCTTCGATAATGGCATGGACAATGGACATTTTCCTACCCAGCAGGGGGAGGGGGAAGGCTATTTTCCAGACTCCGGAGGGATTCCGGCGAATGAAAAGCGTTCGCGTTCCCAAAAAACTAATTGATTCGCAATCGAGCCATTGATTTTTTTTTCTCTCTGTGGGCAGTTTGCGAGAAAACCCATCGCGTGGAAACCAAGCGCAGTAGATTTATGGACAGGACCATCAGGATACTGGCCCGCCAAGGTGTAGGGCATAATATTTTATATTTCGTCCTTTTTTCGCGCTGTCACGCAGTAATTGGCACGAATGAATTTAAAACCCCGGGTGTGGGCGCGGACGTAGCAAAACAAAATTCTCATCATAAATTAACCCCTTTTTGCCTGGGCCTGGGCGCGGGCTATATTTTAAAATTTTCTCACTTATTTTTCATTTGTTTTCCACGGCATTTTTATGATTCAGGTGCACACAGAACCTTCGGGGGGCCCTCTAGGGAATGCGATCTCTCTTTCTCTATTAAATCGCGAAAACAGCACTCGGTCCGGTGCGTCACAGGCCTGCGCTGGCGCTCTACCTTCTGCCACCATTTTTCCGCATGGCCAAAACGGAACCGGGTTCGGCGAAAAATACCTTCACAAAAGTGGTGATGATGGTGAATCAGCAATTTTTATGCATTTTAAATAATGTTTCACACCCTGATTTATGCCCCTCGTTAGGGACCGTCCGGCGGCGGCTGTGATCCTGGCGGCGTTGGCAGGATCCACGGATTTATGCTTTTACCTGGGCCACCGGCACGTTTGTTTGTGTGTCGCCAGAAATTAATTACCCGTTCGTGCGGCCACTAGGTTAGCCGAAGCAGCTAAATGGCAATTATTTGTGTACAACTTTTTTACCAGGTTTTTGTTTGTGAGAAAAAACCATTACTACTGGGCCCATGTATATTGACCTTTTTTTATTTAATTCAATTACGTTCCTTTAAACAGTGCAATCTTTCCATACGGATTCCGAGTTCTAAATGTACGCGACTTTCCAACAGACGTCGCAAAACCGCACCAAGTGCGATTGTTATTCCATCAATAATCGTGCAACGGTGCAAACAGGATAAAAATAGATTCAGGAACGGATAAGCACAAGGTTCCAAACGGAGTGAATGGTTTTCCCGTTGACAGGCGAACTGAAATTAAAAACGGAAAACCTTCCCTCACAATGGAACAAAGCTTTTGGGCGCTGCGATCTACGGCATCGGTGGGGCCAACATTTTTTTCTGCTGCGAAATCACATTTTCCAGCAAATTTATTTTTGTACTTGTTCTCCTCCGGTTTTCTGCCAGTTTACTTTCTCGCCTCCCATTTTACTTCTGCTGGACAGCATTAAATGGGAGACTGGTGAACTCACAGCCAACAGTTGGGGGCCTTTTGTGTGGTGACGCACGTGTACAAAGTGTCCCACACGGTCGATTTACACGTCATCGGAATGTTTGTACCGATGTTTCTTTAAACTACTTGAAATGAATGCCCTCTGAAATATACGTATTGCATCCTACGCAATACGTTCAGTACACTGACCGTGTAATTGTTGGGGCGGAGTTTAATGCATAGAAAATGCCTCCTAACGCATCGGCATGCATGGACATTTCTCAATTATGTCCACTATTTGCATACACTGATTGTCGCATAAATAGTAGCGTCCGGAACGCACCGAGTTCGGTGGAAGAATTGGGATTTGATTGGGAAAGCTGACTGATGCACGGTACGACACGAGCAAACACACATTTCGTCCGATAATTTAAACTGCGTTCCGATAACTATCAGCGTTGTCCCGTGGCGAGTATAAACATCATAACGGCAATGCGAGTTCTAATAAGGGGGGGCCATCCGCTGCACCTCAATCGATTAGTCCTTCGATGAGCTCCGATGTTTGCGTTCGAATAATGACGTACACTTTAAAGACGGGCCACGGTAATTTGATTTTCCCGTCTCTGTCCATCGCTCGCCGTCGCCGGCTAACGGCTGAAAGAACGCAAACTGACTGACCGATCGTTAAGGTTTTCCCATTTCGGAGGGCACATAAAAGCGGCAGGATTTAATGTCGGTCGATCGGAAAATCATGTTCTTCAAAAGAGCAGCCGTAGGAGCCGCGTTCCGACTGGACCCTCGGAGGTGGAGGCCACAAAAAATAAGGGCACACTAATGCTAAACAACTGAAGGTTTCTCTTGGTTTTCGTTTCTTCAAATAATCGAAAGAAAAAACCAACGGCTTCTTTTCTCTGCAAATTGAAACACATGGCTAAAATGCTTTATCGATACGGACAACAGTCCCAGCGGCCAGTAGCCACCGGAGCTTAGACTCCGGGGCAAATATTTGCCCGACCCAAAACGGGGGCGGCAAAAAAGTGGGAAACTGTGGCAATCTGAGGATGCCTGCAGGGCGGAGAAAATAGCTTCAGCCGATGTGGACTGACCACCACCGTTCACCGCTGTCTGTCCGAGGGAGTCCGGCAATGGCAGACGAAAATCAAACACCGTACAAGAAGGAACAGGACCGAACTGATAAATCAGCTACAAATAGAACCAAGTCCTGAACCTCGTTATTTCCCCATTTTCTTCACCGAAAGGCAAAACGAGAATGGCCACGGCAGGGGATAAAAACTCTTGGACAAACGATGGATCTTATCGTCGGCAGAAACGGCCTGTTGATGGCCGAGCTTGGCCCACCAGACGGGCATCTTCCGATTAGTTCCTAAATAGTGGAAGAAACAATAGATTGCAAAATAGCCGCCGCAATCACGTTCTGCCGAACGGAAGGCGGCCCCTCGGCGTAAAAACTATCGTTCGGAATGCGGATCGGCGATTAAATTGAAGGCAAACATTAGAGCTCTTCTCAATCTACTCTCTGCTCTCGTGGCCTCTCGTGCAGTGCTGCCGAGCGGAGTCGATTCGACTTTTTGACGCGCGCTACGTTCACGCTGGAATGATGTTTAATTGATTCGAGTTTTCGTCGAGCAAGTCTCGGGGTTGATGTTCATTGTTTTTAATTATTTCGAAAATAATATAATCAAACCCTGTGTTATGGTATCGAATGGGAGATTGAACAACAAAGGTATCGAAAATGGCAAGACTTTACATTCTTTCGTCTCTATGTTCTAGATCCAACATCTTAATACCTTTTTGTAATATTAAGGCTGTTCGTTATCAAACTTTCACAAATGTTAACAAACTTTTAATTTAAGTATTGAAAAATAGTACACAGGTATACAGTTAATACAAAGGGTCGGCAAAACCATTTTTCGCCATAATGATCGCTTATGGGTGGCTTATCTCTTACCAAACTCCACAACGAACCTTAAACAGTCATCGTCCTTAGTACTTAAACGAGCCACCAGCTGGGATTTACCCATACTAAAATGCACTGGCATTTTAAACACCAAAACTATCTTTTGATATCCTTAAAATTGCCACACCTTATGCGTACTTATACGTACTTTTCTAAAATCTTCACAAATCAGTTCCAACGCATTTTTTTATTTATTTTAGAGTCATTATTACAGATATCAATTAACTGATATCAATTAAGTTTCCTTAGTTTGTCAAATTCATAGATAATTCTTGAATAGCAATAAATTTGTTACAGGCACAGCTTGGATGCTAGCTCAAATGCCTATTGACCAAAGAAATTTGAACCTGTCTATTATGCCCCGGAAACCCACTCATATGTTGCTTTGAATTGCCATTTTATGAGACCATAGTCGAACTACCTTAAGAAAGTCGCTGCATGTCTGATGATGAAGACTGCCCCAGACTGCCAGCAACCCTGAGAGATCTATTTTACAGAAAGCATAAATCATCATCATAAGGCACATGCTAGTCTTCGCCGAAGAGCTCGTCAAACCGGAAAGATGGCCACACGGCCTGACTGACGTGTGTTTGTATGTATGTCGAACGAAATGTGTTACTAAAATGTTGCTCGCTGATTCGTAAACTCTAAAGGACGGGCGAAACCCAAAGGGGCTGTTGCAGCACCCCCGGAGAGCAGGCATTCAAGTGCATCCACTTGAGCACGTTGCAGTCAATTGCAGTGTTACGGTAGCAGCAATTAAGCTGAACAAACATACCCCGTTGTAAAACCAAGCCGCCGACGACGACGACGACGAGAACGACAATTGCTCCAGCAATGCGACTAACTAGAGTGGGATCCGCTCTCCAGTGCCGTGTATGTGTGGAAATCAACCGGGGGCCAAGAAGATTCCGGCCTGCCCTATTCTAATGCCCGGAGGGGGCGACCGACTAGAACTCCGGATGGAACGATGGATGACCACTCTCCACTTGGGCTTGGAACGTGGCACGATGTGAAGATGTAAAGTCCTACCTTTGTGTCCTTTTGAAATGAACTCCTGCGTCTCGGGTAGTAGGCGGTCCGAGGCCGAGTCCTGCTTCACATCTCTCCACTCCACCGGGGTCCACGCCCGGCGGGCAGAAAGTAACTGCAGTGATACAGTGGGGCCGTACGAGCAAAAAACAGCGAGAAGTAAAGCAGAAGCACTGCACTTCCGGACGGACTACGCTTCACGGTCCCGGTGCCGAAGGAGGAGCCCCGGCCTCTCGGCGCTTGTGTCCTTAGGCCATCTTCGTTACGAAAGCGGCCAGAATTGGAAATGAGTGGCGATGGTGAAGTGTTCACCGGAAACCAATCTTCCTCCTGGGGGTGGTTAGCTATTCATGACCGGGCCGGGAAGACCGACGAGCACGACGGACCTGTATCGTTGCCTAAGAAGTGATTTGCCTGACTCCGGCTGGTGTCTAGTAGCTTCCGGAGCGGCACACACCGGCTGCAGCCCACGCGGGAATCTTTTGGACGCAAATTTTGGAACTTCGGTAAAGGTGTTCAGCGGTGCATTCGGATGCGCACTGCACCAGAAACTCTAGCCCGTCGCTTTCGGTCTGAGACCGCTCACGTGTGAGCCCGTACGAGTAGGAGTTTGTACGTCGCAAGACACTGATTGTGGGTTCGGATCCATCGGAGGTTCGGTGCATTAGGGGTCCGGATGCATCAGCCGAGGATTGCGGCTTTTTTCTCATTTCAAATCACTTCAGCAGCGTAAGCCAGGCCAGGCCGCCGCTGGACTCTTGTGCAGGAATTGAAATTGGAACATACGATTCCGTAATTATGGCCGCCCTTTTTTGCGAGCTTTCAACAAAAAAGTAACGTGCAAAGAGTTGACAGAGAATAGGCTATAACTTTTCTCGTTGCTACTACTTCGAGTACCGCACGAAGCACAAAGGATTTTCGTTTACCTAACATCGGCCCAAATTGGGAACAGATTGCAATTAGTGAAGATCAGAACAAAGCTACGTGTTGGATCCCATAAGATCTTGCGCCATAGTTGATGTTGAGGACCGGACAGAGGGAATAACTGCAACTGTCAGTACTATCGAGAGAGCTTACATCAGTTCTGAAATATTTTAAGTAATCTTTAATTGTAAGAAGAAGTGCAGCATTTGCTAGAAGCATTTGAAGTATTTGCTAGAAGCATTTGTAGTATTTGTAAGAAGCATTTGCAGTATTAATGGCCACTTAAGCACGTGTAAACTATATTTATAATGATGAGTGGTCGCACTGGTTGATAGCGCTCCAACCAACGTTCTGTTGGCATGTTGGAAGGACTTTTACGAAGAATTCGAAGCTGTAGATCAATATGGGTCACTGAAAACCTGCTGAAATACTGTATACCAATAGCTACTACCAAGCATTCCTCATTTTCCATTCGCATTTCCATTTCGCATTTCTCTCACGTAAATTGTTCAATTCGTATAACGTAAAACGGTTTGTCAGCTGTTACGATATACGATACGATATATGCTCAATTCTACGATTCAACGGCCAAAAAGGGGACAAATTTTCACCTCCACACAATGGCCACAATTTTCCTATTTTTCTGGCCTCCACGCTTGACCGTTACTAGTAAAATGGCGAACCACAGCACACTCGATTATTGCCATTCTTTACGACCTGGCATTGAGACCTTGAGCCCCTTGAATTTATTATGCCAAAAGCTATGATTAGAAAGGTAGCAACCGGCAACATAAAACTTTTACCATTTTCCATTTTGAGCACCGAGTGCTTGCGTTCAAATATTCATGTCGATGAACAAACAAAAGCCAAGTAAAAACTCAATTTTACCTTTCGCTGACTGAAAACACAATTTTTAGTTTACGCGACCGTAGCGTCGTATTTTACGGTGGCTCGCCAGGGCACTTAAATTACCCGTCTGCCTACGGGTCATTAAAATAAAGCGTAACCATTGCAACGGTTTCGTCTTCTTGAAGATATTTAAAAGACACAGTTTCCCATTATTACGAACGCCTTGCGGCGGCCCCACCGAGCGAATGGCATCTTCGGCCCCTGGGGTTGGTGTGGTCCTCTGGTTTTTTTGGTGTAAAGGACCCACTTGAAGCGGAGCGGAGCCGCGGCCTATTTATCTGACTAATGACGGGGATAACAAGAGTAATTTCCACCGCCATCGTGTCGGATGTCGGAAGCTTTCGCGGGACCGCTGAGAAGCTGTCCCTCGAAAGGGAAACAAAAGGACACAAAATAAATCCTTTTTTTCCCTCGCTCATTCATTCGCGCACGTACACCGCTTCAGAGACACGTGCTGTAGGCAGAAGCCAATTAAAATTAAAACAAACCCTTGCCGAGCCCACGCTGGCCGCGAGAGGCTGGACCCGGTTCCATTTTCTTTCCCTTTTCGGATTTGCTTCATGAAAAATTCACCTGCCAGCACCATTTTCTTTCTCGACACTGGCCTGGTCGGTGGCAGTGAACAAGAAAGGGCTAGCAGAAGAAAGTGCTATTCAAACTACCGGTGGACGCACCGCGGACACTGGGCACATCGTGCCATCGTGACTAATTTAATCACTACCCACCGGTACGCAACGGTTTCGCGCAATATCCTCCCGGCCCGGGATCGGGTCACCACGGAGGACACGGTGACCCATCTACTCCGGCAGGGCGGGCCCATTGGTGACGCCGCCGTGTCTGGTTTCACTGTTGCATTTTATTATGTGCCGCTGAGTTATGGTTGACGGGCAAAAGGGAGGGCACCTCGCGGAAAGTGTTCCCTCGCAAACCTTTTCCGGCGGCATATTGTCGCGCAAAGGGATCGATTTTTCTGCTCAATTTCCGCCGCCTTACGCCGTGCCGTGTGACATGCAAGGGCCGCTGCTGTTGAAACAAAGAAAAACGGTCACTTTTTATCGATTCAGAAATGTGTTTTCTCTTTTTTGCCTTCTTTAGAGAGGTCCTTCCTTTTCGCTCCACTTTAAAGGGAAAATCGCTGCAAAAAAGCGTGAATAAAAAATGAGCTATTAGAGCGCCAACAAAAAAGCTGGCCTCTAAACTGTGGTGCGCCATATTCGCTGGGTTCGCCGGGCCATAGGAAACAATCATTGGGGTAAATCATTACATCGAAACATGTAATTTGGACATCATTTCCATACGTTTTACATTCTCTTTACGTTTTTGTGACGATGTCGGAAAAATCGACGCATTACGTGAGCGTTCTGTTCGTGTTTTTCGATTCTAAACCTCATACTGCAAGCCTAGGACAGATCCGTGACCTTTTTGTTTTGTTTGCTTCGATTGTTTCACTACGAATGTTGTGCTAGGCATGGTTTGCCTCGGAATCATAAAGCATATTGCGTCACGTAAACGATAGATTATTATCGCGGAGGTAGATTATTTAAACGTCGTACTCCGTGGCACGCTGGGTGGAAGGACACTGGGTGGCTGATGCAACCATTAGCGTTGATGGGTCGGGAGTAAAAGAAAAAACGATCGCGGTGTGGACAAGCGATTCAACAACATGATTAGATCGTAACAAGAAAGATTTATGGAAACCTAATGGCCGAAAGGATGTTGCCAACCATTTTTTCAGATGGTGAGTTTTTTCGTTGATTAGTTCTTTCGGAAGATTGATTCTTATTTGTCAGTCCCTTTTCGCGACAACTTTTGAAATATTTGACAGTTTATTCAAATAGCTTGAAAACAGATGCAACTTCCGACTAAAAGTCAGTTGACATTAAATCATTTTCAAAATTACAAGTTGGAGAAAGCAACAAAGAGGATATTGTGAAGATTGTTCTAAATCACAACCTATAGCGCAAGGCCTGTAGACTAAGCAAAGGCACAATACCGTTCAATAGATTTATTTACAACAAGTCAAGACGAGTGCCATACGAATAGAACTGACATTACCAGCATTAGGACAAAACTACAGCAATTGAACTATTCCATCCCGGGAACATCTTTATAGGTATCCTAACATAAACACTTCTTTTAAATAAGAGTTAATCCTACAAGTCTTATAGTCCTTAAATAACAAATAACGAAAAATTCTAACAACTCAATTCTGTCCTCTCTTTACAGGTACGTTTCGTATACGAGGCTCGCGTTGTGATCCAATAAACATTAAAACCGGGAGACGCAGGAGCTAAGTACATGAATGGTCAGCTAATTCTATCAGAATTGGCATCCAGGCGACAATGACTCTTAACAGTCACTTTTTGTTGCATTGTGTCACATTGAGCAAATGTCTCCAGTCTTCATTAAACCCTTGACGATTCCTCTGCTTAATTATGCACTCCGAAAGTTGTGCCATTCCGGGGCCAAATGAATTATCATTCCATCCACTATGTGGCTAATGATTCTGTTTGCTCAAGAGAGTGTGCGTTACATTTCTCGGAGTTTCCTCGGAGCTGGAGCTGGCTGGAAGAGCGCCGAAGAACTTCGGCGAGCTTTATAATTAAATGATAGTTTTACGAACCACTGCTCGGTCGGCTCCACACTCCACCGGGTGCCCGGCGCCCACAGGACGGTCTGGTTGAGTGGGTTTTGCGGAAACCTCACATCACCTACGGACTTGCGTAGGGCCCGGGTCTCGGCGAATCTTTCCGCACTCGGGACACACGAACGTGCCCCAGGTTGTGGGTCGGGCTTTGCTGGACGTTTTGTGGACCACCGAACGGCACCGACTTCCGAGACCGATTAGAAATTATTTAATGGTCCGCACTTTGAACCGACGAACGCGCACCCAACGAACGCCGTCGGGTCCGGAAATAGTAAACGGAGTTCCAGAAGCTCCTCCCGAGCGGCCATGAAATCCGAGAGTGTACCGAAGAAACCTTAAAATACACCACCACTCTAATGGGTTCACTCACTTAGCACGCTCCGTCCCGGAGCCAGGCATCTCGTCCGAGATTCTCGAGGACCTTGGTTTAGTTGTTTTGGTTCGTCTTGACGAAACGATTTTCTTAATATGAAAATTGACTCACCTTTCACGGCACTTTAGGGCCCCTGAGCAAAGCTTGCCCGGAGCCCAGACGCACCGGTCTTCCGTGGGAACAGGACCGTAACGCCAACGAAAACTATTTGCAACTCTTGGGCGGGCGGTTGTGGACTCCCTTTGGGCTTTCCTTTGGGGCCAGGAGCTCATGTCGTTTCACCGTACTTGCCACCAACAAGATGGAGCCATTTGGCAGAAGGTAGATTTTACATTTCGCAGCTCGCGGCGCAGTCTACCGCAGTGCTTGAGGCTTCCTTGACGATGTCTGTATTAGCCGTCTACCCTTCAACCAAGCGTCCTCTGGTGTAATGAAGACAGCGTGCGGTTGTTGTAACGTTTCGGCAAGCACCAGGTTTCTCCATTAGCAGGCAAGTCGTTGTTTGGCCGATCCAACGTGCCACGTCAAGATGAAGCCATTTTTCGGAGAGAGTAAAACCGTGTCCGCGTTTCGTTTCATTTTGCCCGCTTCATGTCGCATCGTCTCAGGTGTTGAGGTGATTTTTAATTTATCATTCCCGTTGCGACGATGTCGATCACGGACACGATTTGCTTGTGGTGAAATTCACTTATTGTTCCTTCCTTTGCATATGCTCCAGAAACATGCCGGGCCCGTTTTACCTGCGAGATTGAATTTTGCTCTCTTCGACAGTAGGTGCTCTTAGCGAAGACCCCGGCGAATCCTCGAGGAGCTTTGAGAGAACCTTACCGTCAGCTTATGTGCATTGCACACCAACTCGGTGAGCAACGGACTTGTGGTTCCGACAGCGAGCATTGGAGCTTTTCGGGATTGAATTTTCGGGCTGCAGAGTGCAGTTCGAGAGTGCAAACGCCCGTGTCATAATCGCATTGCAATCCTGACACGTGCCAGCGAGTTTTCTGGAAGAATCACCCGTGGTCGCCCTGGGACGGACGCTCTTGCTAAACTCGAGTTTTGCTTTCCGCTGCAGTGTGTGGAGTATTAGATTTAGCATTGCAGCAAACGCTGTAGCATCGAGCAGACAAACGAAACGGATTCGTTTCGGGGGTTTCAACAACTTTATGATTGCACAAACTGCTCGATGGTTTCCTTAAGTTGTTGGACCAAACAATGATTACAGTTTAAATTTTCTGACCCCGAAAACACAGCGATCCTAATCCGCAACATGTGCCGTGAGCGTGCGGAGCGTATCCTTACGGAGCAGCGGCCAGCAATTAACCTAGTTAAAAATGTAAAAAGGTTTCGCATCACCGGCTGCTGACCTGCTCTTGCTCTATCGCGCGTAAGTCAGGTCCCCGACAGCTTCTCCATCTGGCACGGCACGGCAAAACAAATCACTTCCGCAAACAAACATCATTAAAATGCTAAACAGGTTCCGCTTTTCCGGCGACCCTGGGCTCCTGGGCTGGCCAGCAAAGTGTGCACACACCCGTAACCGTGATCGTATTGTGACTGCGTTGGAGAAGGGCTTCGAAGAAGAAAACCGAAAACCCGGGATCTGGATAGGGCGACAGATAAACTTTAAATTCGTTATCCTTAGTTATCCTTATTTATCTTTCGCTCGCCGTGCGCCGTTGCTCTTTTAACTGAAAGCGAGACAACTTTTATCCGGAGTCCCTTTTTTCCGGGGTCTTCTGGCACCTTTACCGGACGGTGTGTGATGGCCGGCAGGCTCGGGACTTGTTTCGTCGAACAGCAGCTGGCCACAGCCAGCAGTAGTAGTAGTAGTAGGGTATGCATAATTTGCGAAGGGTGAACCGGAACTTCCAACCGGACTGGTGAGAGTTTGGGACGGCGAACTTGGTTTTATTTCGTTCTGTGAGTGAAATTTGCATTTCCATCAGAACGCTTCGTCCGCACGATGGGGCGACGATTAAATACGGTTGTAAATCCAGCGGCGGTAGCGGCCAGTCTGCTGTGAGTGCATTCTGTTCAGCGAATCAAGCTTCGTGAAGCATTTTGGTTGATATAGGTGGGTCCGTGCATTGCTGTCGTAGTTATACATTAAAATAAAACAACAACAGTTTCCTGTGATGCCGGACATTCTTGGTCATCGGGTGGCACTTGGCCTTCAAACTGCAAAGTATTTGCTCGATCCAAACATCGATCCAAGCTATCGATTTGTGTATTTCTAGAAATTTCATTTCATTTTATTTCTATTTCATTACAAAAAAAAATGGTGCCAAATGATCATTTAACAAATACGGCGCATCCGTTATCGTTCAGCCGTTCTGTCACCGTTCAATGACCAAAGTTCAGATATGACAAAATTATCCATTCGTGGATGACTATTTGTATCCGAATTTCGTAACTATTATTTGAATTTTAATGAATTGAAATTAGAAAACGTAAAAATTGGAGAACATTTCAAGCAAAAGAGTAGCTCTCGATGATACGGTGGAAACATTAAATAACATGAATCTCGTTTATCTGTTTTGAAACATGGATGGATGCCATACACGCAAAAAGGGAACGAACGCTCACTGCTAACGTTACGCAAAAAAAATTAATTACCACTCTTACACGTTTGAAGCGTTTTTTGGCGCTTCGCTGAAAAGGAATGAAGAATTATAATCTTATCAGACGTTTTCATCACATTATTCTACCAGCCAGCCAAGAACACCCAGCAAACGACCCGCCTCAGTTTGTGGAGCGATTTCTTCCTAGAATGATGCTTTACCGAGATTTTCAGCATATTTTCACGCCCCTACACTGAAGACCGGCCATGGCGACCGTGGTGGGCCTGTGCGTTTACTTTCGGGGTGGAGCAGCAACACATGTTTGCAGCATAGAAAAGCGGTGCTACACACGCTTCGGATCAATATCTCCGAATGGTGGGGCGGAAAAAAGAAAAGCTCACAAAAGCCCACAGCCCACATCATACATCATTCTTCATTAGTCCCCTGGCAGCACTGGGCCTGCTATACACCCCGCTTGTTGTTTGTTGCTTTCATTTCTGCCCCACAACAAACATTTCTTCGCCTTGCGATACTGCTGCCATGCCGCCTTCACGGCATTTAGAACTGATGTGCTCGGCACCATTTGTGGTGTTTGTTTTTTCGTTTCGCGCGCACAGGGAGATGCCTCTTGCGTGCGCTAAAATAATGTCATAATTTAATTTTTCCGCTCGAAAATTTAATTACATAAAATCATGCCCCAACGGTATGGACCTCTTGTTTTTACTCGCACCTGCCCATTTGGAGTCGTTTCGCTCGATGGTCGCCACGATCTGCCAGGGCTACTCTTCATGGTGGTTGATAATTTAATATCTGTTGCGCTGCTTCACCGACCTACGCCCTTATTTTTTGCGCGTATTTCCCGCAGAAGCTGCTCACTTTGGGGAGGTCCTGAAGCAACGCTGCTACATAGTGGCTAGTCATGTCAGCGCCACACTTGTACTGTGCTTACATCATTTTCCGCAAGCGACTTGCCTATAGAGACTTGCCATAATAGAGAGGTAAAAAGCAAACGCAAAAACGATCTATCCAGGATGATTGGTGTAATGTTGCAACCACTCGTAATTTAAAGGTATGTAAGCACTCAAAAGATAACCAGTGTATTGGTTAATAAAGGGTACTTCAATGAGTGTTGACTGATTTCCACATTTCCAAAGTTAGGATACAATAAACTGTAGAACAACCATCAGAATGTATCAACCATAGTCTACACACTTGGTTGATGGCACACCAAACGTCGATAAATCATTCTGCGTGTGGCCGTTAGACGGTTATCAAAAGGTACAATGTTAGAATTATTGTGTAAAAGGAAGCATAACTCAAAAGTTGAACAAAACATGCTATTACTTTTGCGTCCTTCGAGTGTAAGAGAATCAAGTCTTCAACTCAAATAGGAACACTCCTACCGGCGTGCCGTCCAATTCCGAGCAATCATTAGCATTAGCATGAATGTTCGTTTCGAGGAAGCAATAAACCGCGTTCCAAGCACCATCGAGTGAATAAATTGCCTAAATTCGACGAAGAATCTTTCCCGGTCTTAATTATAATCCTCTGAAGCTATTGGCCGCAGGAAGCAACTGGATTGTGGTGTGAAACTGAAAATCAATTCAAATCTCCAATGTAGTGTTATTTATTTTATAACCGGGGCTCAGGATTGCGATACGCCATCTTGTAATGTGTAATGTGGCACTGGCAGCTTTTTCTCACTCCCATAACAAGTCCACCGTGGCGAAACAAAACATCAAGTTTTATGAGGAGACGCTACCCACATTTGGCCCCACAGCTATTGTGGCAATGAGTCCCACCCACACCAAGAATGCCGCCTCGAGGCGGGTTTGGGCCGAAGGAAAAAAAAAACCTCCTTAATGCTTCTATCATTACCACACACGTCCGTGCAGAACAAATTTTCACCCCTTTCCGAAGCTGTCTGGCGGGCTTCCTGAAGGTGTAGCGAATTTGTTGGCCACGGTTCGGAAGAACCCAAAACAGCAAAGGACGGAAGAGAAAAATGACGCGAAATCTTTCACCGGCGACCGCCCACTTTCTACGCCGAAAAAATATGTCCGCCGAGGTCCGGAAAATTTTCGGAAAATTTTTCGCCCACCCATGAAACGAATACATTACGCGATACACATACCACGGGGTCTCTATTCGTTATGAAGTTCACAAGAGCCAGCGGTCGGGAGCGAAGCCGCATGATTCATTTCCTGCCTGCGGTTTCTATCGGCTTCACGGGCTCACGTGTAACCACATTAAGGAACAAGTTTAAGGGCCCCTAAAAAGAAAGCTCCGGAACGGGTGGCACGCCCAGCACCACCACAACCACATATTGTACCACTCTCGTGAGTATGCGTGAAGCATTAGCGTAATTAGTTTAATTAGCCCAAGCGGGGGGCTCTCTAATGGAGACACGAATCTTAGCGCTCCGCAAGCGCGACAGAAAGAAAAACTTTGTTCAACCGACCGACCGACTTTTCGGCGCAAGGACCCCAATGCGCCACCCCCGAAGGGGGTGCCGGAGACCATAAATACTAATGAGGTGCGCCAAAACAAAGACCTTTATTAAGACCTTAAGACAAAGGCTTTATTAACCCGACAGCATACTAGCCTTCTTCGTGGCTAATGTTGCGTAGTTGAAGTGATTTTCGGGTGAGCACTCCGTCAACGGCTGGCATTTATTGCTCCGACTGGCCAATCATTTTCTGATCTCGCGTAATTAATCTTTCCACCAAGGTTTGAACACAATGTGGATGTGGGTGAAAAAAGGACCAACGCCTTCTCGGGAAGAAGTTCGATTGGTGGCGCCCAAAAAAGGCGCTGCCCAGGACGCTGCCTCGTATGCTAATAAAATGAATAAATCATGTCGTGATTTGTTCAGCCACAATTTCCACTACTTTTACGAAAGGGGTCATACGATGTCAGGTCAGAGGACGCGAACCGGGACCTTTGTTCGGAGAGTGCCCACATAAAGTGACCGCACGGACTGACTGTGTGATTAAATTATTCTACATTCTAATAACGGCACAGGCCATTTTGTGTTTGTGGCTCGCGGCTTTAGTGCATGCAACACGCACGGAAGCAGATCTCACGCGCGCGAGCGACTAATATGTGTGCCACATGCCAAAGCCACAGGTTTTGCCACTCTGTGATTATCGTTGTTCCATGTCGCCGTTGAGACGGATGGATTTTTTTCCTGTCAACCCATTTTTAGCTCGACAGACTAATATTAAAATAAACTCGAACCTCTTTACATACTCGCTTCCATGTATTGCCAGCTGTAGGGCAATATTTCGGTACCTTCAACCTTTTACAGCATGGTCGCGTTGGATCGCGAAAACTTTGACACATTTCAACAATGATGTATTGCGTTACGAACACTATCGGCCCCACCAGGGCTAATGGTGCCCGTTATAGTTTTGTGAACATAAATTTTGAGCCACTCTGTTGTACATTTCTCTGGCATCCATCCAAAATGAATTCCATAGTCGACCGGAAGCCTCAAGTTTCGCACGCAAACACCGATCAACGTAGCCGTACGATGTACGGAACTCCGAATTACAATAAATCCATATTTAATAATCACGCAACAACCGTTGGGCGCGGTGCCTCTGCATGGCACGCAAACCCAACCCAGCGTGGCCGTTCTCACGAGGAGTTACACCCATCCTGTGGCCACCCATCGGAGGGAGACTAATCAGCGGCAGTGTTATATGCGTGTGGCGCGGTTACAGGCGATTAGGCGGTGTTTTGATGGGTTATGACGGGACACCGTAGACAATGTATGCGTGTGTTTGAGGAGGTCCACCCGGGTGGTGGAAAGCTTATAAATTTTAATTAGTAGTTTAAGCCGAAAGCCACGACTCTAGGAATCAAATCCGTAATCAGCAGCATCAGCAACCCGACCCAACCGGATGAAAATGGATGGCCGGTGTGACCTGAAAATTTTATCAGACCCGAACTTTTGGGGCCACGTTACCAGACCAACGCAAAGGGCGGCCATCTGGCATTGGGCCGGTTGTTGAATGTGGACATATTTAGCGACCCGCAAACGGGCGGAATTTTTCATAATGCTGGTGCAGCTCCCGCAGGCCGAATAGCAATGCCGCAAAAATAGGCCAACCGGGTCCTGGGCCGGTTACTGATTTTTGGTCTGAATTCCACCGCACGCATACGCTTTTGGTTTCCGATAATCTTTTGCGCGATTCCCACAAATAGCGCCTTATTTGGAGCACTGTTGGGGCACGTGAAATATAAGCTTCGGCAAACATGTTTCAAGTTTCTCGGAACGTCCTGGCTCGTGTAACGATTTTTACATGATCCGTGGTGTGTGTGCGCGAAGTTGAAACATTGCCTGGCCTGGCCGCATCATGATGGATTAACATTCGTTTTCTTTGTGCTGGCGCCTGCAGGCTTACATCTTTGTTCTCATAGCTTTTCGTTGCTTTTGGCGCTCTGCTTCAGTGGCTACCAACTTTCCGATGGAGTTTTAAAGCCCAGAAAGTGTTTCAACTTTCATTTTGTATAATTAAAAGCAAATTCTTAAACCTTACGTTAAACATAAACCTCGAACCATTGTGGCGTCGGTACGAAAAGGACCCATTCCGGCGTGGTTATTATTATAATCTAATCCGTGTTCGATTACAAAATCCAGTGTGCCACCCATTAAACCCGTACGACGGGCAACGAGCGCCATCGATTGGCTTCTAATCACACGAGAACATGCTCAATAAGCTCACTCATTAAGCCACTTCTGTAGCGACTACATTATCGCCCATTAAGTCGTTAGCCCTTGCCGGCGGCAACGACCCCGGCATTTCTTCGACCCCTTCAAACCGGGGTGTTTATGTTTTCGCCTGTCCACACCCACCCATAAGGATCGTTCCCCGAACGGTGCAGGCTTCAAAAACGAGACCCCTGAGCGGTAATTAGCGCCGTTCTGCCGTCGTCTCGCTTAACGCGCGCGCACTTTACGCGTTGCAGTGACAGCAGCACAAGTGCTTTCGAACCCCATCGCGGGCTTTTTGGCGTGCCAAGGGTGGGCCCGATGCTAATTTGGATGTTCCGACGACCGACCGAGAATCTCTGCATCAATTAACGGGCGAAGCCGAAAAGCTAGACGCCCGGCGCAGAGGCAGAGTTTTTCCGCCAACCGGCGGAAAACACATCGTCAAACACGCGTAAGTGGCGCAACATTTTGCACCATCGCAAGGGATGAGAGTCTTGCGGTGGTGCCGAGCTTCTGATGGTGGCCTCTTCCTTCCCGCGCACTGTAGCTCGATCGAAGAGGGTAGATTGAATTCGCCACCGCTGTGCAAGAACCGAGCGTAGGGCGTTTCCGATGGCTGTCGTCGGAAGGGTTTTGAGGGACACGAGCAAATTGAACGAATCCGGTAAAACACACACGCCCAGGACACGCATCCGCCCGCCCCAGCACCCGCTAAGAATCTCGGCGACTCTCCGCTTCCAAAAAGGGCCTCCGCCGAGAATATTTGCTTAGGATCCGTTTTGGAGAAAAGCCCGACGCCGCTGCTGCTGCTTCTTGGCCCGCCACAACCCTAATCGTGGCCGTGTTTGCTGAATAAATATGTATCCCCCGTATCACTTGTAAGCGAATCGAACAAACCCCGCCGCGTGCTGCGTGTCTTGTCGGGCGAAGGATGGAAGCCATGATGGAGAAAACTGGAAGACGCCGCGCCCGATGTCCATTTAGGCTTCCCTTGTGGAGCGAACCGTGGAATTGTACACATGCTGTGCCCTGCACGAAATGGGGTGAAGGGGTGAAAATCAGAGGGAAAATAAAATTGTTTACCACGCGGCCCCAAAAACCAACCAACACGTGGTCGATGGAGGCGCCCAGTGCTCCGTGTTGCTCCGATGTCTTTATTTCAGCACATAAACCACTTTGGAATGTTTATGGCTTAGCGCGAATGGTGCAACGGGCACTGAAGAGGGCTTTTAAAGGGCTGTTCGATTGACTTGCTTGCGGACCGACAGGGCAACAGGGACAGATTTGTAACATTGCTCATGGACCGCCAGCGATCGGCATGTTGATTGCTTCATGGCGTCTGATTTATAGTAGACCGCAAATTACAATCTTTTTTATCGGTTGTTTAAGCGTAATGAGCTCGAATTAGAATTGAACCGTAGCATTGTGATGATGGTTGTGACTGTTACATTTGTTTTACTAAAATACGTTTCAAATGTTTAGTAACCCTTAACGAAACCTTAGCCAGCAAAACTTACAACAGAATATCAAGCGTGATCATGGCTTGGCACAATTATCTGACTCTCTAAAAATAATTTAAATGCTTTCTGAAGCAGGTTCAATAGTCATATTGTGTATTTAAATGTGTCCAAGTTTAATGCTAATCATTATCTGGCGTTGGAGTTACTGTTTGAGTTTGAGACTGTCTTCATGATATTGATGGAGCGAAAAGGCTCTTAGGCCTCATTGTTTGTCCCGTATCAGAGTTTTAATATCCATTTTGTGTAACAACCGCGTATTGTGTTCTGCTGTATCGCATGCTCGAGCTCGCGAGCATCATTTAAGCCCCCATAACAGCCTAAGCATCACAATTTGGAGGCTTCGCAAGGTATGCTTCGCCTTGTTCATTATCGACAGTCGTCCAATTTCTCAACGCAAGTCCACTGACGACGTCAAACGGTGCTTGAAGCAGAAATACTGGCAACTTTTGAAAAGCTATTACCTTAAGCTTCCTAATTCCATGCCGTACGCGTGCACAATCAATTCGCGTGGCCTGTGTCAATGACAGACAGCACAGTCTGATGACGTAATAATTGACAAAACCAAAACCGAATTCACGGTATTCAGTATTTCCCCACAGGCGCAGTCACGCAAGCCCAGAATGCCGTAGAACCATAATCAAGCCCACGGCAATCAATCAGTCGCGCTTTCCTGGTGGAACCCGGCTGTCTAGGTCGTCATTGTGTGGGAAAACATTAATTTTAAAATCGCCCTTTTCACCCCCCATTTCCGGTACCCCGCGAGGCCGCGAGGGCCACGAACAAGAACAAGAACAAATTAATTAAGTCATCGATGTTTGTCCCACCACCGAGAGCACCGCCTTTCGACGACCAAGAAAGCCATTTGGCTCGTTCCAGCTCCATTCGGGACCCCCTGCCGCTAAGCACGTCGCAAGGAACATGGTACCGTCGCCGCCCCCGCCGCCACCACCCAGCCGCCGTGGTCCATGGTGGTGGGAAAAGTTTGATGAAAATTTCACGCTGCTAAAATTTTAATGATTATCTTCCCATTCAAATCGAGCGATGCGCGTAATTTATCGCGTCGCTCGCGTCGCTCCCCGCGTGCCCCCGCAATCTGTCGAGTGACTTGATTGTCGCGAGCAGCCGAGGAGCCAGATTGCCGGAGGCTGTGCGTCGGAAAAACCCGTGGCCCGTCGCCCGACCCCCCGCCGGGGCCACGCTGGTGGCGTATTTTTCCGAGAACTTTTCGCGCGAAACCAGAAGATGGATGATGACAATGGTCGGTCCACCGGCCAGGCTCCGGTGGTGGGACAGACACGGGATGTTCCCGTTGGGCGCCTCGATGGATTACGGGCCCGGCGAGATGGAAAAAAGGAACGATACGCACTCCGCGCGTTTGTCAAACCGAGAAGCGAGAAAGTTGTCCCGGTTGCCGTCACCAGATTGTGGTGCCCTTCGGCGTGGCCTTCGACCCCACAAATCGCCCCCCCCACCACCACATCGGTCCAAAGTCAACGTCCGTCTGAAGGGGGGAGGCAGTAAAAACGAGTCGTGGCGACGGAGGACACAGATCCACTTCGGATTACAGAAATAATAAATGTTTTGTCATTATTTTATCATGACGTAATGAACGATCGGTGTTCTCGTGCGCGTGTCGTCGGGGGGTGATAAGAGCCCTCCGCGCGTTGTCCTTGCGTTAAGTGGAACGCAAAAAACCGGGGCCCAAGAAGAGACCATTGTTTTTTGCCGACAACAACTTCTTGGCTCCGTCATTTTTTCATTCCTTCGGCGCTTGTGGTTCAATGCCACGCCGAGCACCGGTCTTATGTTTAGTCCTTGCCGGCACTGGTCTACTTTCACGTCGCACATAATCCCGGCACAGCGCGTGTTCGCGGCGGCCGCTTTAATTAAACATTTTCGTTCCACCGAGACGCACGGCAAGGCGTGGCAAGAATTTAAATTAATTAGTGTGACAAATATTGGCAAACACTCACACGGTGCAAAGCGGCGCTACCCGCCGGCACACATACACACAAAACTCGACCACTTCCGGGCAGTTGCCGGTCATGGGAGAAGCAATAAGTTAATCACTTGCTCGCGATTTTACAGGACCGCGGTGGGGAAAATGTCCCAAGCCCGGTTCCTGCCGGCTTCGGAACGGTCGACAAGCTCATTATCCAAGTTTGGCAATTATTCGGTCTCGGTGATTTAGGGGCCTTTAATAAATGAAAATTCATCACTCCCTTGCGATAGTCGGCATTCGAGATCCCTTGCCGCAAACACCGAGACGTCGGAGATCAATGATCCAAAACCGAATGAAACAGGTCACAGGTTCCCATTCAGGGTCCCCCTTTAATGTCCCGTCCATCGGGACGGGACATATTCAAAATCGCAAAACCGGTACGAACGATACAATCGGGGACCCGTTCTTTGGCCTCCAGGTCTGCTCATTGAGATTGATAATCCGTACCGCTCGGGAACCCGAGGGAACATCCAAAGACCCATCCAAACCCGGAAAGCCAATTCCCAAAATGAACCGGATTCGACCACAGATCATGATTGATAACCGACTCAAGAATGCTCATTAAAAGTTTGCACTTCGCCCCGCAAACCCTCCGGGACACTAAGGTTCCGTATGTGCGATCGGATTGCGGGCCAGTGGAAACATCTTGGAAAAAATTATAATCCCCAACACCGAGCCACAGCTGCAGGGAAATATTCTACCCAACAGCACCTGGGCGCGCGGACATAAATCATCGATTTGCGGTGTCCTGATGGGGCACACTGGGTTCCGGGTTTTAATAAATATTTACTGACACACATACACAGCACTCTACATGCGCGTAACACTCTTGCGCGTTGCGGGATCCGCACAAGAAATGCTAAATTGGACTATGTAGATGGATTGGGTCGTGTCCCGTGGTGAACGTTTCTTTACGGAGAACGGGCTCGGCCAAGAAGGTGCTCGGGGGTCCCCTTTCGAGTGTCCTTAAAACGGCCGCAAGAGGCCGTGTTCCAGTGCCGTCCACCGCTTTATGCTGAGTGCGACTCCGGCCAGCTGGTGCCAGCTAATTTGCCGACTACTGCTCCACTCCACCGCCTTCGTCGGATCCCTTGACGGGCTTGAACGGGGTGAATTTTGCATACCTACCACACCCACCTAACCCGGCTAGGGCCCCGGAAGACATGTGTATCGGCACTAAACGTGCACACGGTCGACCCACTCGACATACGCTTCTCGTTTATTCATGGGCTTAAAACTACTTATCGTTAAAAAGTATCCGACGGCGAAAGTAGTGCAGGTGGATAGGTTCCCTCTTATCACTCGGGACCGTCGGGACGTCCCGGGACTCGGGACGGTTGTGGTTAAAATTTTAATCACCTATCCCCGTCGGGCTCACGGTGTCACTCAGCTATGCCTGCCCGCCTTTATTCTAATTTTCCCACACTGACCAGCGCTCAGGCACTAGAGGGGCTCTAGGTCTAGCTGACCATAGTCGCCATGGCGCTCGGCCAGCAGCGTCCAGTGGAAGTTAATTGGAAAAGCCTCACGTGGCGCCAGGATGGGGTTTGCCTTTGCCAGTTGGGTTGAACCTATGCCACTAGATGGTGCCCCGATGACGCTGGTGATGATGATGATGATGGTGCTGATGTGTGGGAAAGTTTCCGTCGGTAACATAGTTAATAATTAATTTCGTTTAAAATGAAACGATAACGCCGCCGGGCCGCGCACCGGAACACGTCTTGCCCGTGTTCGGGTAAGTTTTGCAAAGTCTCCGGTGGCCCTAGGGCGCTAACCTGCCGGCGGCTAACATCCTTCGGCGGCACGAGGGGCGGCCTTGGTCTTTTAAGTGTTTTGGTGAGAAGAGTTAAACACATCGTCTTGGGCCCGATGCTCGAAGCCGGATGAACAGCGAGGATTATCGCCACGAAGAGATGGACCAATTACTGCACGCTTTATCACGCACGGCCTGGCCGAAATTCGCCCGATCGGGAATCTGTTTGGGCGGAAGGTGTGTCCCCGGAAAAACCGCTTTCGATGCATTAACGATGAGCAGCAGCCCGTTGATGAGATCGGCGATGTATTGCTGTACCGGGCGATTCCGGGGCCGGTCTCAGCACGCACCGCCGGCCCACACGGAGGCAATAACTAATTTGTGACCAAAAGTAACCACCGGGCGATAGGTCGATGATTGGACCTGAAATATGCATATCGTCCGCAGAGATGGGATCGTCTGCCTGTTGCCTTGTTGGGTTGAGCCGCGCTGCTCGGGGTCGGGAATAAAAACTGTCAATTTATTAATATTAAATCGTGTTCGGTTCAATCGAACCGTCACCGCATCCATCGCTACATTGTTGCCGCCTTACAACGTGTTGTCGAATCATGTTAATCGTGTCACAATGTAATCGACACAATTTCTGTCCGCAGCGGAATATTATGAAATATTATGTTGCAAAGGGATTCAACGTTGGAATTTTATAAAATTTCAATAACATGTATCGCTTTGTTCAAAAAGATCCCGGAATAATCGTCGTGTGGCGCTCGTAGCATTTTTTGGAAGTCTAGTTTGTGCCAAAAGACTTGAGTTTAATACAAATGAAGGACCGTCTTGACAACGTCAATGACTTGATTTTTAAGTGAATTAATCCGTCAAAAACGCGAACGTGAACGAAGATGGCTCTAATGGAGATACATCGAGTTTCAGGAATGCTGTGAGGACTGATTTTTTAAATAAATTAGGGGAACTTTTTAATGAAGGTAGTATTATGTTCTTGGTCTTATTTTTATACTATTTATAAGCTATGGTACAACTTTTTAGCTATATTGATTGGTCACTCGTCGATCAATATTGTAATTTCAGTTCGGCCACAATGGAGGGCGAAAGTGCCAAGACAGCCCAAGAAACCAAAGGCAAGATTTGTTTCCAGGTCCCTTCGTCCGGCTGCTTATCGGAAACGATAAGCAGCTTTGCTCAACATCGTATCAGCGAAACGAAAGCGAACTTCGCCACATTCGCCCCTCGTCGTGAGAAAGCATTTAAAAGTGGCACGAAAACACTTGTCCAGATAGAGATCTTTATTGGGGCTGGCTGGCTGGCCGTGCCGAAAGACAATGACAATGTCCGCGCGCATGATGCCCCAAGGTTCTGCTCCGCAACAAATGCAAAAGACAGGCCCATTAAAGCCACGGTGAACAAGTGAACGTCCCAACGATGCCGGGACGCACGCTTCCTGTAATTTAAACAGCGTCTTCCCGCCGTTTTTTTTGTGTGTTTTCGGTCCAGAAGATGGCTGCTGGAACTTTTGGAACGAAGTAAAAATTAAATTTCCCATTTCGCCCCAACGCAGGACCGGCGCCGGACCAAGCGAAACCAATTCGAATGGACGGAACATCGCCAACGGAATGAGTTTCCAGAAGCCAGAAGCCGGTCGGGGGCGTACGGCCCAAAACTTGCCACGAAATTATTGTTGTTGCAATTGGCGCCCGCTCGTTCGCTGTTTGTTGTTGTTTTACGCAACAAGAACGGCTGTTGAGCTTCGCGTTGCTTCGGGGAGAGTTTTCTGGGAACAAATTGTTATTTTAAAAATGTTTCGGAAGCTATGTGGGTTCGTTCATTTTCTTCCCAAGCGCCTCGAAGGAAGAAAGTTTCCATTTCTTCTCAGTTCTGTTGGCGCGCGCGCCCGCGGGGTTTGTGCTTTGGCCAACAAACTGCGTGCTCCTGGTGGCCAAAGTCTTCTTCTGTGCCACGGAAGTTCAGTTCTTCCCGCTGGCAATCGCAATGTTTGATTCGTTTCAAGCACAAATCTTTAAGAATTTGGCCTTTGTTGGCCATCACAGAAAGCATAGCCCGGGTCTGATAAATCTGTTAATTTCATTTCATAACTCCTAACCGCTCACCTTACGTCCACGGCCCTTTCTCAGCGATTAAGTTTTCCCAACGTGTTGCTGCTTGTTGCTCCGGAAAGCTTTCCAGTCGACCGGTGGCCAGCTTAAAGCAGGTGTTAACTGTTCAACGTACAAAAGAGGGATTCTAAAGAATGCTGCAGTAGAAAAGAAATATTTTCCGCTCAACATTTCCAACGGCCGTTTGGCCAAGGCGAAGTGCCCGTTTTTCCATCCGAAGACCGCGGAAAAACCATGAAACGTCTGACGAGATAATCAACGGAAAGCTAATGCCCACTGTTATGTTGCGAATTTTCATCCGCCATTGACGGCGCGTTCCGTCCACCAAGAACAATAGACTCGCCGTGAGCTTCGCCGTTTTTCGTTCGTTCGTTAACGGTTTTCCTTTTCATCTTCCGGGCCAGGTGCGCACACTGTTCGTTAGCGGGCTGCCGATGGATGCGAAGCCCCGGGAGCTGTATCTGCTGTTCAGAGCCTACGAGGGCTACGAAGGATCACTGCTCAAGGTTACGAGCAAAAATGGCAAAACGGCGTCGGTAAGTAACCAGGACCAGGCGTGTTGCCGGAAGGGGCCGCAGGATGCTGATGCTCTACCATCACCTTTCTTTCACCTTTGCAGCCAGTTGGATTCGTTACGTTTAACACCCGGGCCGGAGCGGAGGCTGCTAAGCAGGACCTACAGGTACGATGGTGGCCCCATGCCGCCCCCAGAGTCACCCATCGCCTGGCACACCGTCCGCGGTGGCCCGTTCTAGGCTAGGCTAACGTTATCGTCCCTTCGTCCGTATCGGAGCTGGAAGCAAACTTAACACCTGCAATCTAACCTTAATTGTGCTCCCGTTCCCGAACTACTAACCCACGAATGTCCTTCTCACACCGTTCCCCTATTGCTTTGTTTTTTGTATGATTTTGTTTGTTGTGTTGATCACATAGCTAAGCGGTTTGATGTGTTTCAAAGCTGTCGACCCGGAATTGAAAATACACTGCCTCACACTGAACTAACGCGGTAGCAGGACCTAGTGGTCCTAATCTTCTCCCCACAACACAAGCAACACGCAACACACGGACACAAGCGCGGGCCCTTAGCGTAACCAGAACTCCAAAAACCGTTGCTCAAACTAGGCCTAACCGAATGAGATAGCACAAGATCGGGGTAATAGTCTAGTGTCCGGTCCGGTCACTGCCACGCCACGCTACTCCACGTACTCACAAACACTGGTTCACACACGCCTACCAACAAACACACACTCACTAATGACCCCGTAACGTTTGGTGAGCCTCGGCTCTTAATCGACCTGTCGAAGCACTGCTCGAACCAAGCCCGTCCCTGCAGTGTGTCCTTTCTGGAAACGTCACCACGCGTCACCGACGACGCTCTTAGTAATCCCCAGTTCTTTTATCATACCTGCCAGCTGTGTGAGCAACAATTGTTTTCTTTTCGTACTGCTTCTGTTTGCATTCCATTTGACTTGTTCCCGTTCTTTAAGTCCAACCGAACGGCTCCGACCGGGGTTGGAACCGTAAAATGTTTCCCAAAGCCAACACAACCCCACAAGCAAGCAAGCAAGCCTCCTATTGGTTCAACGAAGCGCTCCAGTTATCGCTCCCGTTCTGCTCGCAAACGCAACCCACCGACTGTCCCCGATCTGGTCCGATACCGGTCCAGTTCACTTGTGCACCTCTTTGACTTCTTCTACGCACCAACCAGCCACCACAGCAGCAGCAACAGTACTTTCTAGTTATTCAATTTCGATCTCCAAGTTTGATGCCTTGCTCAATTTTTATATTCGTGTACTGGTGTACCATCAAAATCAGAGCGTTCTGCTCGAAATCGAAAGCTATCGATAATGTTAACTAAGTTCACCTCATTAAAGGCGAGTCCCCGTGTGTTGAGTGCCTCCGATTGAACCCAATACCGTCACAACGAACATGCTTGCATTTCATACATTTTTTTACCAACTGACCCGAACCGAAGAGCTTTTGGAACATTTTTGACTAACCAACTCTGGGTGTGTTTCATTTTTGTTTTCTGTTTGTTACGTTTTTAACTTGCCCTCTCCCACTGTCAACGTTCCGCTGGTACTATGTTTTCCTGGTAATCCCTGCAAATCTAAACCTAAGAAGAAAAGAAAATTGAAACATTAATGACGAACCACGGATGAGCGATAGCGACAGCCCATCGTTCCAGTTTCTGCGTAAACAAAATGAAAAACAAAACATTGCGGATCATAAACCTTTATTTTCTTCTGCTCTCTTCCATTTCTCTCTTTTTATGCCTCTCTCTCTCTCTCTCTCTCTCTCTCTCTCTCTCTTTCTCTCTGCGACACATACCGTTTTTCCTTCGCGCGCGCCGATTTTTGCTGGATTCAATCGATGCGCCCCACAAATGGCGACACAAATGCGTTGCATTTTGTAATGGATGCACCATCCCACCGCCCGACTGCACCCGAAACCCGTACCCGTACCATCCCGCACCACCACCAAAAACCATTGTGCATTGTTAAACCATAAACAACAACCAAAATGGGATTCGAAAATTTGCCAAACCGATCGAACCGAATTGTACAAAAAAAAAACATAAAACGGAAACGGAAATCGACACGCACACGAACCAAACCGAACGAAAAAAAAATATAAATCTTGCAGCAAGGTGTACGCTTCGATCCCGATATGCCCCAAACCATACGCTTGGAATTCGCCAAGAGTAACACTAAAGTCAGCAAACCAAAACCACAACCTAATACAGCGGCCACAGCTGCACATCCTGCATTGATGCACCCACTTACTGCTGGACGTAAGTACCTTTGTTTTTGTTTTTCGTTTCTCGTACCGTATTTTCCTTTCTCCCGCCCCTGGATTTTTCGCGAACCGTCCTCGCCATCTTTCCGTTCGAGAGCCACGGTTGTTCGTACATTAGCCACATCGGCCAGTTTTACTCCCGTTTCGTTCGATCTGTCTCAAAACTCTGATTTTCACTGCTTCCGGAGGCGGTGCATCCTTTCGATGCAGTTTGAGCTCACCTTAGACCTCAGACCGCGAACCTGTGTTTGTTTTGTTTAGCTTCAAACTTCATGCGGTAGCGATTCGTTTGCCATCTCCCAGCCAGTGCGACAAGCCGAAAGTAGAAACCATGTTTTATGATACCTCACCCCCGAACGCACCAACACACGCCCCCCCCCCTTCAGAAACCGTGTAGCTATTGTTCCACTGGGCACCACTTGGTTGTGTTGGTTAGAAAGTTGCCTTCCCACCGTTTGGGGGACGCGTGTAAATCTGTCGAAATATAAACTAGCGTTAGAAACATGCAAAGTACACAGCCGTGCATCGTGCAGAGCCGCAGCCGTGCACCTGTACCACCACCCCCCCGATGGGAGCGGCGCCGTGGGCGTGCAGCTGCGCGCACGTGTTCCACCCTCTCACGCACCGGCGTGTGCCGCCCACGCACCCGAAACCCACCCGCGCTCGCACGTATATCCCACCTGACACACACAGCAACACGCCGTCGCCGCCGGCGCCACCACCCCACCCACACACAGACACAGAGGGACATACGTACGAGATGCGTGCGATGCGGGAACTCGCCAATTCTAGCCGTCTGATCGCGTGGATCGAGTGGCCATTTTTCCTGTTTCGTTCGGAATTCGGTCACTTCGGTCCGGAAGCGTCTCAATTTTACCAACTCCACACCCACCCCTCTACCCCCAGCCCCCCCGGTGAAAGCGTCAACCGTTGCTAACTTTTCGTCTTCTCGCCAGACTTAGGTACTCCGTTTTTTCCGGGTGCCCCGGAACTGTGGCACCACCCGTTAGCGTTCTCGGCCGCGGCCGCTGAGCTGCCGAGTGCCGCCGCACTGCAGCATGCGACCCTCGTGCACCCGGCCCTGCACCCGCAGGTGCCGGTCCGGTCCTACCTCTGACTAAATACGGACAAAGTCCTCGAACAGCAGCAGCAGCAGCAGCAGCCCACCATGCACCAAGTAAGTAACGCGTGGGGGGTAGCGCCTTCGCCCATCATCCGCCCATCAACCCTCGATCACCAGTGCACCCGCAACCTCTCTCTCTTCTGCCCCACTCTCTTCCGTTAGAGTTGAACACAAATATTGGCAGTCATCTCGCGATGTGTTTAGTAGTGACCCCGGCCACTAGTTAGTCGCGCTTCGCTTGGTGTGGAGTTCCGCCGTCCCGTCACGCCCCGCTAGTACAGTACTCGAGTTCTGCACCATTAGCACCACCATGACCCGCGCCTAAACTAAAAAATAGTGGTCCTGTTTCGAGAACGACCTCATTGAAGCTTCGCTTTCCGCTGGGTCTGATTAGTCCGAGTTGGGGAGAGAAAAGAAACGGGCCCATAGAACTGAAGAGCTCTTTTAACGAGGGTCCATCCATCCGAAGATCCTTAGAAAATGTCTTCCAAACAACACCAAATGTCTCGGGGCTACGAATTGATGGTGCAACATAATGCTGTCCCGTGTGCCGAGATACTGCCGAATGCCGAATGAGATGCTTGTCGGGATTCGGTTTTTGATGATCCAAAGCTCAAAGCCATCAGCAAAGCTTAACTGGAGCAGATTTATTGTTTCGATTCACTATCACAAATTTATAATTAGCTTTATCGGGTTTATTGTTGACTAAACTGTGCGATTCTAGCTTATAAAATGTGGCATCCTTTTAACGATCCGACCAAGCTGACCAAGCTCACTTGGACCCCGTACGGGCCGTTCCGATTGACTGAAAGTGCAATGGCAAGTGGTGGATGTCCGCCATTTGCCAAGTGAATCTTGTTCATTCATTAACGCCACGCACAATTTGTAAATTTTGGCTTCATAGCATAAATGCGTTTTGGTGTAGCAACTATGGGCAACGAAGCTTTCTACGAATGCGATCTGCCTACGATGGCTGGCCATTAGTGTATATAAATCTTTCCTTTCCTACGTGGGACCTCGAACTGAATATACATGTTTTTCTATCGAAGCTCTTCCACTGCGTGAAGCTCCAACATAAGCATAGACAAAGATTACAAAAAATGCCCCGTAAATGTCGGATTCAAATAGTGAGTGATGCTAAGTGATAAGTTACTAAAACTGCTCAGTAGCTCAACTAATACTTTCTTGTAATTGTTATCCTAAACTGAAGGAGTAACCACATTTTGTTGTTCAGGCGCTTCCATAACTTTCTGCACACTGACTCCCAAACAACGCCCAACCTTTGTTGTAATATTTGATGGCTTTTCTTAATTCGCAGTTCCTTGTACAGCTTAAAACACTCTCATCCACTTTGGTGCCCACTGCTGCCCGTCCCCTTTTCGCTCTACGCTTGTTGTTTGCCACGTGCTGAACCTTTCGCCCGAGATGATTCGCTCCAAAGGCATCCTTAGAACGGCACCGACAACCTTCGGACCGCCTGTTCCACAACTTTACCTGTTGAGTCCCGCAAGCCCCGGCAAGGAGCAAACAAGGCGCCTCCCCGCCCCGAACTCTGGCCGCAAACCGTTTGACCATCATTCGCGCAACAAAACGGAAACGGCATAAAAACCCGGTTCGCTTCATTCCGTTTTGTCCGGCCACGTTTTTTGTACCTTTCTTTTCACGACTGCAATCGCACTTTCTCCGTCGCCGACACGGCCAAAGACGGTGCTTAGCCGATTGCCATTTCCGCGCGATCGTCGGAAAATTAAACGGGTGCCCGAAGTCGAAGGAACGCTTGTTTTGTGTGCGTTTCGGATGTGAACGGCAACGCAACTCTGGCCTCTTTCCCTTTCTCTCGGTGGATCGTAGTATTTCCGGTTGGCGGAAAAGTTGATGAAGCCTCAGAAAGGCAGCTGATCCCGCGTACCTGTGCGCAACCTGGCCGAATCGTTGCAGATTGGGGCCGTCTTGCGGGCTTCAGTGTTGCTTGAAAAACTTTCACGAAAATTAAATTCTTTGCCCCGGAGAAGCTACCAAAGCCACCCGACCCCGTGACCCCGGCCAGGCCAGGTGGATATAGTTTCAATAAAAGCAGCCCGTACCGCCCTGTCCTGTCGGCCCATATTATGGCGATGGCGTTGGCTGGCTGATGAAAAGAGAATTAATTTTAAATTTCTAATGAAAAGAAATTTCCAGCAAGGAACTCCAGCCGCCCCTTGCGTTCAATATTTTATGCGCCGTGGTCCCAACCGGGCGCCAGTTTCGCCTTGGCGCATCCGCACAGTGCAAGCGGTCCGAGTGGGGCTCATTTTTTAATGAAGTTAAACCCACCGCCGGCGGCGCTGACGTGCATTTTCTAAACTCCCCGCTGGTGGTGAGGCCAGCGAAACACAAACCCCGCTTTGCGTGACGCTGAAAGCCCCCGGAATCCGGTGTCCGGTGCAGGTGCTGAATATTTGAACGCCCCGCCTGAAGGTGTCACCCGTCAGCCTAGTTAGATTATGCCAGATTGTGTCACCTTAAGTCAGTGCCTCCAGTGGCCAGGAGCGGCCCATCGGAAAATGATTGCCCTGCAATTAATTTTCCCACCCTCTTCGGCCGGATCGGAGAAGCCGGATCACTCCGGCTCCGGCCGCTGAAGTTGGAAAAGGCCGCAACTTTTAAGACCCCATCGCCAAGAGGTCAACCCGGCAGAGGGAGCCACCTTTTCCCCTAATTCGGGTGGGGGGAGCCGAAAAAGTTTCCGCCGGCCGACCGGCCTCGGCTTTCGGGACCCAAACGACCAACTTCGCCGGGCCCTTAATCCGGCGCATTACCGGGGCCGGCCGATCCGATGACAGATTTTATGATTCGTTTGTTGTTTGCTAAGCAGCTTGTCGAACGAGATGACCGTCGAAAGCAGCCGGATTGAATCTGGTTTCCCTTTCTTTTTTGTCCCTGGCTCCGAGCCGACTTTTCCGACTTATGCCCGACGGTCCCCGGGCGGGGGCCATTAAAACCGACGGATCACGGTGTTCCGATAAGAAGCGGGCTCAGCGGCAGCCGGAGAGTGGTAAATTAAATTTCCTAAAACTAAATGAAACCCATCCGAACCCCATCCGGAAGTGGTTCGAGGGGACGTGGGGGGGTGGGACAAAAACGAGGAACGAAATGACAGCATAAACCACTAACACCACCGTTTTTTTTTGTTTTGGATCTTCTTCATCTTCGTTCGGAGGTGGCTGGTGATACCGGCCCAACCGGACTTCGACACACTGTCAAACTTTCGCTTCTTCCTTTTTTGCTACTGAGTCGCGTAGCTGGCCGCAAAAAATCCGGCACTCCGAGTACTGCCGCTGAACGTGGAGACCACTGCAATGGGGCGTAAATTCTCCTCATTTGCATAATAATGAAGTTTTAATTAAAAACTTCACCACTTGGTTAGTTTCGGAGGGCGTGACCCCGAGGCCATTTGTTTGCCTGCTTTCGGGATAGAGTTTTCACGCGAACGTTCCGGCTCATTTGCCGGGAAACAGTCGGAAGAGACATCTCTCCGCTGAGAATGTGTTCGAGGGCGACACTGCTAGGCTAACGGAAGTCATCTGGATGAGCATCTGAAAAAGCATACATATGTTGTTAATGTTTGACGAAAGCCCACACTTTCCTGATAAACTCCTGAAGAAGCTGAAAGCGGAGTTGGGCCTCCAGCGGTTTTGTAAAGAGCAGTAAAGATCTCAGCCGGGACTCTTATCGTCATGTTTCTCTACATTCCATTATCAGCCCAGCAGGACAACAAACTGCAGTGCTCACGTTTCAAGGGCTCGCGCGGACCACTCACGTAGAAGATGTTAGCATCATGGCAACCATAATGGCGGAAAATGTTTTGTTTGACAAAGAAGATAGCAAATTTTATGGTGCCATTTGAAAGTATTTGCATTTTTGTATCTCATTACGAGCGCAACGCAGTCTGGACACGTCGTTTGGCCGCGAGGAGGCATTCGACGAGCATGTACATTGAATTAAAATTGGATTGAATGCGGATTACTCTCATTGACTACTAATTCAAGTTAAACAAAAGTCATTCAAACAACATTTTTTTCCCCATTGCTTGGGTTTCTTTCTTGTTTTTTCCATTCACAAAAGCTTGGTCCTCTAGCTAAACGTTGCATGCCCGAAAAATCAAGACTTCAAGACAAATGATCAATTTTTGTTTGCATAACGGAAATGCCGGCAGCAATAGTTTAACATGCCTCAAGAAAGCATGTCCAAGAGTCTAGCGTCTACCCAACATCCCAAATACCCAAGAAATTATCCAATTCATATCTCTCGTGACCCGTTGACTGTTGATCAAACTACTCCTCGCCACGATCACCGTTCAGGATCACCTTCTCTCTTGCTCTCGCTCTGTTCCCCTCTGTTCCCTCTACGCGCTGTCAATGAATCTCTCTCTCTCTCTCTCTCTCTCTGTTTTTACTATTTTTCTAGCAGCAAATACAAATGCCGCATCCGTCAGCAATACATCCAGCATCGATGCATGTGTCGGCCGGTCTGCCAGCGAACCATTTTTTACCGAGTCCGGCCCTGGCTAGTCCGGTTGGCAGCACTGCCGGCGGCAATCAGCCCCCGAACCCGCCGCTCGCTGCCAATGCTCCCTGCTCGACCCTGTTCGTAGCCAATCTGGGCCAGTTTGTGTCCGAGCACGAGCTGAAAGAAATTTTCGCTAGGTGAGTTCCATTCGCCTTTCAGTTTTGCCGTTACCACCCGCCTTCTCCCCGCTCTCTCTCTCTCTCTCTCTCTCCAGTCCCACGATGCCCCCAACCCACTCCAGCTCTCTCTCTCTTTCTCTTTCTATTTCTCTCAAGCTCCCTCTGCTCACTACTTGCCTGCTCTCCACCAGGTCCAGAGCTCACTTTTCCGCCTAAACTCCGGTTTTCCTTCCGGTACTTTTTCCCAAAACTGCTCCTATGGCTTCAATATGCTTCTGTTTGTAACTCTTTTCGGTTCCCATCGCTGTGTATGATCCGTTCTGCTCTGTGCTTGACACTTGATATCAATGTGGTTACGATGGGGAGACACCAACCGGTCGCCATTGGGTCACTCCGAATACTCTGCTCGGAACTGCACACCTGATGCAAGAAACATTCTTGTCGAGGTGCGAAACATCCACCCAACCAGTTCCAGAATGCCCACCCCCTAAAAAGTCTGTCCGCACGGATGTGTCTCTATGTGACTCTATCCTCGTTTCCCAGGACCGAGATCAATAATGCCCAATAAATCCATTAAAACTCAAGCCTAAAATTAAAAGAAAAGAATAATACCTAATCCAATCCACTATATAGAACCGTAGCTGCCCGTAACACCCTAACAAGTAACCGAAACCGTTTACTAAAGCCAACTGTAACTGCACCCATTACGATTCGAACTTACTCTGCATCCCATGTTACTATCTCACCACTACCACTATCAGCCACCACTACTCACCAGCAACCAGCAACACGCACTGAGGGACTCCCAATCCGGGGGTTTGACCCCCGGCTAGTAAGCCCCCACCACACGCCCGATATCCTGTGGGGGCGCCCTCGGAGGGCACTCCCGTACTTCTCCGTCGATTCGCTATTGTTTCGTTTGATTCGGAATGCAATTAAAGTTTACTACTTTATTCCTTCCCTTTCTTTTACGCTCTGTCCCGCTCACCCGATCATGTTGTTGATGGTTGTTTGCGTTGTTTTCATTTTGGCCATTTACTCTCTCTCTCTCTTTTCGTTTATCCTAGAAACCACGATTTTCTGTTCTAAGCGCGTTCCATTCCAAGTGACACCCTCCACAGACTCGGGCCCACCCTTCCCCAACCCCCGCCCACTAGTAGTAGTGTTCCCCACCGTTTTACTGAATGAATGTTTCATAATGTTCTCAAACCAAACCAAGCTAATTCTGCACTGTTTCTCTAACACTGACATCCTGTTCCTCGATTACCTCGTTCTCTTATTACGATGTGTGCACACTGTTTATCGTTCGGAAAATT
>NC_071286.1:22702969-22728471 GCF_943735745.2 Anopheles bellator
TCCCTCCCCCCCGCTTCCCGTGGCTATCCAACCTCCCTGCGGTTAATCGCCCGCGACCGTCCGGTACATTCCTCGTCCTTGTCCAAAATCGAAATCAATGGCCACAACCAACCACAAACTGCACTCCCACAGTCTGCCTGGCTTCTGTCGCCTCCGTTTGCACACTAAGGCTGCTACTACTACTAGTGCCGTGGCTGCTGCCGCTGCCGCCGCCGCCGCCGCTGCTGCTGCCGCTGCCGCCGCAGGCGTTGGTATTGGTGGTGGCGCTCTCAACAACGCTAATGGCATCAACCACAACAACAACAACAACAACAACAGCATCAACGGTGTCTATCGCCATTGCACGACCACCAACACCACCACCACCACCAACCATCACAACCTGTCCACCACCACCACCAATGGTCCTGCTGCACTCACTTCTACCACCACCTCTTCTATCACTTCTGCCGGCGCCGCCAACAACAACAACAACAACAACAACCACCATCCGCAGCAACACCACCATCAGCACCACCATCACGCACTCGCCGCGAACGGCTCCGTGCCGGTTGCGTTCGTAGAGTTCAAAGACGTGGTCAGTGCGGCGGCCGCCATGGCCGCCCTGCAGGGCAAGTTTCTGCTCTCGTCCGACCGCGGCGCGATGCGCATCGAGTTTGCCAAGTCCAAGATGGCGGCCGACGTACCGTCGCACCAGTTCTACGCACAGAACCACGCGCAGCAGAGAGAAGTATGTTGACCCAACGCCCATCCCCCACCACAACCACCCAAACGAGAACACCTTCCCGCCCACCCCCCAGTCCCACTGAAACCTGGTCCCGGTCGTTCGATGAAGCCTCGTTGTAGCCACTGTCAACTGTTGCAACCACTGATTGGTTGCAAAGATTCTAAGGTGGCCACTCGTCGAACAATCGGACCCACCAACCCCGCCCTCCCACAAGCATAGCGTAAGAAGCCACCCACAACAATAGTACTACCTTTGCAACTCTTCCAACGGTCACAGTTTAAATTTTCACCACCACACCACACCACGACTGCATGGACCGGTTGCAACCGGTTCGTCGTTTCCTTCACTTTCTCACCACCACCAAGCTCACCACCACCGTGTGTTGAATTTTTAATGCACAAAATTGTGATTTGAATGAATGGTTTCGTTTTTCGTTCACGTTTTGGATTGATGTAAAACCCGAACACACATACACACGCAATGCACGACACACACGGAATTTGAAGTAGCCCCAATGCACATGCAACGAACAAAATAATCATAATAACAATAATAACAGTAATTAAAAGCCCACACAAACGTAACCAGCGAAACCGACACTACTATCTGAGCGGCAAGAGCATCCTTCACTCATGAAAAAGATCCCCACCGCCGATTATGGCGCAGTGAGTGTCCGAAACGGAGGCAAATTAAGTAGACTTGTCTTGACGTTTCTTGAACGAGCCGCCTCTGACTGAATCCTTTTAACTCGCGTAGTCTACGTTGGTGTGTGTGGAGATGGAGATGATCTGAACACGATGATTTGACAGCTACAGAGAAACGAGTTGCCGGTAGTGTCTTCGTGAAGCGCTTGAACCCGGAAATCTCCGAAACACAGCCTCTCTCGACGACACAGCTTGATCGCGCATTTTGCTCGTCCTTTCCAGGTGATGCCCACTAACAATGACGTTTGTTTCACCGTTCTTTTCGTATCACCAGGGGGGCGGGTATGGAGCCAAGAATGGAACATCATATGGGGAAGAAGAGTGAACGGAACGATCTCAGCTCGTACATAATGGCCACAACCTGACCGCACCAGCAGCAGCAACAGCAGCACTTTCAGCCCGTGGCGGGGAATCATAATCACCATCATCATCATCATCATCTTCTCCACCAACCCGGTAGCAACTTTAGCAGCAACAGCAGCAACACTTGCTCGACGGCGGCAACCATCAATGGGGGACGGCGAACGGTACCGTCCTATCTGGGCGGCGGCAGCGTCGTCGGGCACCATCGGGCCAGCGAAGCCGCCAGCATGGCCGCGGCTTGCGGCCAGAATGCGGGACTTTTCACCTTTGCCGTAGCACACCCGCGAGCGTAAATCGAGAGAGCGTGATAGCGTGGAAAGCGAGGAAAATGTCGGATCGGATGTCGGAGCCCGGAGCCTGCGGCTGCCAATCCGATTCGATTGTCCTGTGATAAGCGATCGAAAAGACCCAAAATTTCAAACCCTAACGTGCGCGGCCGGGCTAGAAGAGGGTGGGCTTTTTAGGTGTTAGGAATGTATCGATTAGAGCTACTACTGCAGCAACAACTACTACTACTACTACTTACACTACTTACCGTACTACCGAGAAATGTGAAGGGATTATATTGAGTGCCACCAGCCGTCACGGGGGAAGGCAGCAAAGGCATTATATACAAGATGAAGACTTCTACCTACCACTGCTCTACTGCTGCGAAAGGCAAAGGAAAGGCGAAGCTGTCGTCGGCGTCGCGTGCAGGAATTAGTGAAGGGGTGCGCATGGCGCCAGCGCCGGCGCCAGCGAACTAGTTGATCACTTTTTACCAAAATGTGCCCTAAAAGGCGGTCGACAGGCAGTCGACGGTGGCACTCGACTGCCGACCGGCGCCTGACTCTAGTTTCCAATTTCTCGTTTACACACCAAAGGCGTTCTGCTGCTGAACTTCATCTTCATCGATTTATTTTTATTGAATTGATTTACATACTATTAGACACGTCACGCGAGCTACGCGTGCAGCGCTCGTTGCAGGAGCATCATCATTGGCAACACAGCGCGAGCTACAAATTAATGGGGAAAAAACGAAAACGATCGTAACGAGCAATTATCGATGGCAAAGCGAGAACAGTCGCAAGAAGATGAAGCACTAAACCGATGTCAATAGAGATGAAAGAGATAAACGAAACGGAAGAAAAAATTAAGAAAACAATGTGATTAGGGTTTCATCGTCGCACGCAACAAACCGCCACCGCTGCAAAGACCTTCTGCTGAGGGAAATTCTCCTTTTCCCGTTTGCCGACGCCCAAAAAATCCAAAACACACACACCTTTATAGCAAAGGTAGCGAGCAGAACCAGGCAAACCCCTAATGTAAACTAAAACTATGTGAGCAATACGAAACTCTTGGCGGAAAGCGAAGCAGCGGGAAAGCGAGCAAACAAAACGCAAGAAATTGTAAATGAAAATATCCATGCATATCAAGATTTTGAATCGATATATAAGAAGAGGGCGACGAATCTATTAGCTGATAAGAGAAAGAGAGAGAGAACAAAACAGAAAACAAGGCGGTACGATAAGAAGTGTGACGTCAGTGATTTTAATCGGAACTTAAATGTTGGAACGAAAAATTAGCACAGGACGAGGGTTACTTCGAAAGGATCACATTTTATAGCGAACGAGGCGACGCGATGCGAAAGAGGATCGTGGCAGCTTAGAGCGGTTATGGATGAAAAGTCAGCTCAACCCCATCGGGGTTGGATTCGTTTTGTTGAGCGAGATTCGTCTTTAGACCGTGACTGTTAGTTTTGTTGTGAATTTCCAAATGCCTTGCTTTCACCGTTTTCTACGACACTTTGCGCGCGCAGTGTACAGAGTGAGTGGCCACTAGCCCAATTGCTGGATTTTTAACAATATTTCTTCTTACGCTTACGGTCGAGCGAATGGAATAGATCGGTTAGCCGCAAAGGTTTTGTGGCGAATGTTTTGTAGACAAAAGCAAACCCGAAAGATGCTGTTGGACACGAGGGGTGGGGATACGTTTAGTGTATTGCGTCCAAAAACGCTTCGTTTCCGGTTCCGGTCCCATCCGTCGTTTCGGTCGCGGTTTCGATTCTGAGACGCCCTGCTCCACTCGAACTCGCACCGCCGATGAAGAATTCCGTTCAGCAGAAGCTGAACCGAGACAACCGAAAGCTTGTCCGTAGCGCAGTTCGCTCCCGAAACTGGTTGCCAAACAGCAGTTACCTTCTTACACAGGGAAGCCAAAGAACGTTCGAAATTGAGCACGTCTTCGTGCACCGGACACGCTTGAACATCAACCGCACGCTTTACGAACATACCAAAGAAAAACAGAGGCTCGCCAGGCTATGCTGAGGTTCTTCTTCTTTACCAATCCTCGTGGACCGAAAAATTGTCGAAACCGCCGGTCGCTTCAAACTCAAGTTGATCACACTAATTGGCCGCGTGTCGGGTGGATCGAAGCGGCAGAATCGAGGCAGACGAGACACGGAGCGCCAGGCGCGACACCGGAAGCTGGAAATCGAATGCACGGAATGCGACGGAAGCCAAAACCCAAAGCGGACAGGAAGGGAGGAAGGGAAAGAAAAACAATAGCAATAAGTAGAGAAACTTGGATGTTTTTTTGGTAATATTATTATGATGATTGTCCTTTAAATACATTAAATACCTTAATACGCGTAAGCATTAACCACGTAAGTAAATTCAATTACCTAAAACGAGGACGATTAACGAAACCATTGAGATACGTGTGTTAAGAACTGGGCTGCAGCGAGGCAAGCGAAGGAAGCAAAACGATCGAATGAACCAGAAAAGATCCCCGACGTCAACGTCGCCTTGCAGCGATCGATCGGGGCGAGCGGCAAGGATCAGAAAGAAGTATAATCATTCCGTCCAATTCAATGTGTGTAGTTAATCCTCGGGCTAGGTCTAGGTCTAGTGGAAGGTGTGACCCGTATCAAACAAGCCGACAATCGCCGTAGCGGTTCGTGGCCTCCCCTGCCTGTCACGGACGTACTGACATGCGCCGCACGCGTCACGTGGCGGCAAGGATCAAGGTGAAAAAAGAAAACGTGTAGTGGACACGCAAAGTGGACGAACGAAAAGTCCGGCAGAAGATAACCCTACCGCCGAGATAAAAGCAGCAGCTTTCGGCGATGAAGATGATGTGATGTTGCAATGCAGAATAGTGAATCGGACACGGACGGGTGCGCCCCCATTCGCATTCGCATTCGAACATCGTCATCATCGCCGGGGGTCTGTTTTTTCTTACAACATGGGCCAGCAACATGGGAACTAATGAAAAATATACATATCAGCTTTTTACTTGAACTAACTAAATACAATACAAGGTAGTGGCAAGCGATAGCAAGAAGTTCAGCCGATACATTGAGAGTAAGCAGGATTACCCGGAAACACTTCACCTTATATAGGGTCCGCCTCGGTATGTGCATCTGAACAGAGCTTAGGCAGATGGCGAAGCTTGTGGAGATTTATGGCTCAGTTTTTAACGTTTTGCATCATCACGCTGCCGATCAGATGGCAGACGAGGAGACGAGGAGCATCCACGCGTAAGAGGGAGTAGAGAAAGAGAGCATAAGTACATTGATATATACACATGCTCGTCATAAGGAATACACATACATTAATACATATTATAGATATATATATATATAAATATATATATATAGTCTGTTAGCAGAATGAAAGCTGATCTTGCAATGAATGTTTGACTACTCTCTAGAAACACAGAATTGTTATTTGCGGCATTAGATTGCTCTATAGTTCACCGTTCTGGTTCTGTTTCTGTTTAGGCAAACCCCGTTTCGTTTCGGCCAAGAGCCACGTGTCAGCGAGGGCTGACAATGGGGTCCGCCCCAAAGCCTTTAAGCATGACTTCAACAAATTGCTTTCCGTTTCCTACACAGTTTTGGGGGCCTTCTGGTACACTGTTTAACAAGTTACGAACCGTTTAATGCCTTTTCTAGCTTTAGTTCTTGCCAGAAGGTGCCGTTGTTTACTTTACAGAGAGCTTTTCCCGAGTTGGCATATGTTTGTTTCGGTTCCCTATGTCCTTCTCTATGTTTCTCTTTTTCCCTCTCTCTGCCTCTCTGTTTAACTATATAAGCTAGCGATTATGGGTAACTAACAGTTTAATGGAAAGTATGGAAACCAAAATGCAAACGGGTAAACGCAAACCGGAGCTCGCCGAATGTTCCGAGTGCTCCGGAACGCACAGCCCTTATCATCATCCAGGCTCGCCTGGGTCCCGCGTGTAGTCGTTGTCGAGTGTGAGTGTGAGTGTTTGTATGTTTGTGAGTGTTGGTTGACTGTCCTAGTAACCTATGCCGTACTCGTCGCTGTATTGCATTAACATGTTCTTATATATTGACAAATTGTGAGTCGGTGGTTGCTCTCTTAAGAAGCGATCGTGCAATGAGAACGGTACCGTAGTAACGGGAAAATGTGTTTAAAGCAAACATTAATCGCAAAGAAAGACAAACTGTTAAAATTGATAACCAACCATCACAAGAACGCGTAACAGAACAAAGCGACCGGTTAGCGACACGAAAAACACAGATAAGAAAACAACAGTAAAGCAGGAAATGGAACCAGATGGTAACAGAGGGCATTAGTGGAGGGTTCAAAGTGCAACCCTTAACGCAAGCACACATATACGGTTTAATTAACAGAGGCGAGTGATGATGGTGTATGATAAAGCTGCTAAACGATACAAAACAAAAACAAAGCTAAAACAATTCACACATATCAATTTCGTGCCCGATCATATATGGACGAGAGAACCTTAGGTGGAAGCAAATGCAGATTCTTATTAGAACGATTAATATAGTGAAGTAAAAGTAATATAATGTAACAAGAAAACAAAAAACAAACTGAGCAGAACACATTGAACGCCAGAGTGGGGTTAGTAAACAACTAAACGATAAAGGGGAGACTAAATGGAAACAAAAATTCTACATGCAGCTACACACGCGCTGTGTTAAGCAAAACTTTTAGAATAGTAAATTGCGTTGCTGGAAAACGAATCGGTATTGGTCTAGTTGAGGAAAGGGAGCGAAAGGAAAACCTTTATATTAAAAGTGAAAGTAAATGAAATATGTTCTAGCAAAAGTCTTATTAACCAAACAAACAAAAGCGCAAACGGAGGAAAACTCGAGCAAATCGGCTCGACGGGAAGCGTAACTAACCGCTACCGCGCGGGAAATACCAAAAGGGCGTCATTTTTTGTTCGTCAAATTGATCGGTTTCGTTTCCGAATCTTTGTCAAGTTTCATTTTTTTTTTCAAAGGTTCATGGGTAAACAGTTAATTTGTCGCTTCTAGCCCTAGCTGAGGGCGCGCGATCGAAATGGGGCGGTTCTTCTGACAGACGGATGAATCTTGCAGGAACGAAGCTACCAAAGGAAGTGGTGTCGGTGTACAACTACAGGAACCGGGATAGAAAACTCCCGAGCGAGAATATCCGTGAAGGCTGGCGCTCAGTCAGCGATTGGAGGGAAGGCAAGACACGGAAATGATTCTGACAATCAAACCACACACTTTTCAAATCGTGCACTCAAACAATCGTACATACACGTAAAAGACCGCAAGACACACAGCGAATCCGGACCACACCCGACCCGACTGCGGCGGTGTGGTCGAGCGGAACTGGAGACGCTTCCTGCTATATCCTTTGGCGGAGAGCGAGGCCAGCGAAAAAAAGCAAAAGCAGTTGAGCCTATGTCCCCCGACGATGGGCGTTCAGTCCAGTTTTAGCCCTTTAACCATTAACCTTAGATCGCCTTTTGATGGTTTTATTCGCACACGACGTTTAAGGCAAACAGAAGGAAAGAAAGCAAGATTAACCAAAGATATCTATTTTGTATCAGCGATGAAATTATCAACTCTATTATTTATTCTTACACCAGTTTTTTGTTTGTTTCCAAGGGGTTAATTTATTTCTAATCGTAGTGTAGTTTGTTAGTGTTTGCCGTGTGTGTCGTTTTTTTTTTGTTTTGCTATACGATCCATTCCATTCCTTATGTGACGTATGTGTTTAGTCGCACTGTGTTGCGAAACAAAGAATTATCCAAATCGACGTGTAACTTTATCGCTAATTTGCTAACATACTGTGAGAATAAATGCATCAACTTTGATTACTACCATAAACCTTACGTTTCCGAACCGATGACGCATAGGAAGATCCGTTGACGAGAGGAACAGCGAATAATAGGACCGACAGCGAGCTAGACCAGCTGTGGAAAGAATAAGTAATAGCAACTATACTATGCATACGGTGAAAAAAAATATATATATACAAGTAAATATATATATATACATATTTAGATATAAATTATGTAGTACAATCGAGTGTAATGGAAAACATAGACAAAAGCAGCGGGACTCGGAGGGCGGACAGTGGCGCATGAAAACCGCGGCCGGCGTCACAAGAAGCGCGTTCAAGAAACAAACATTTGCTAGCAATAGTGTGTATGTATGTGTGCAAAACCAAAAACAAAAAAATCTAGCCGCGCCTTCGTGTGCCAGCAAAACAGTTTTACCGTTGTAATTTTGTACAGTTTTCGGACTACATTTTACTAAACGCAAACGCAAACCAAATCCAGTAGCGGATTATGAAAACGAACAAAAAAAATCCACACAACACACAGATAATGTTTCATTCATAAAAACAGACAAAACTGGCCGAATTTTAACCTTTACCACTATCTACTTCAGCTACAGACAACAACACACAGACACACCGTTGGGTGGCATAGAGCTCAGAATATAAGGACGACGAAACGTTCTCGTTCCAATTCCCCCCTTTTTGCGGCAGCAGCAACGTAACCGTAACCACAAGCAGACAAACGCAAAACAAACCGTTACAATGTTATCAATCTTTTGAACTACTCCTTAAAGTAAACAAATAAACAAAAAGGATACGCGCAAAACACACTAAAGCTAGCCGGAAAGGGCAACACGTGGTCCGCCTGAAGAATGGTATGATGATAGTGATAACGTTTACGCGTGTTTTTTGCCAGTTTTACCCGTAACAGTAACACGTAATAGCCGAGCGTGGGAACGTGGCGCACTGTAATGGAAGGATAATAAAACAGCTCACTTGTTTTGTTCGTACACGTAACACAGATTTGATATAGTAAATTTCTAGAACAAACACGTTGTCGGAGTTGTCGGCTGCAGGATGAACGTAAATATGACCCATGCGGCGTGTGCCGTAAGCTTAAATAGCAGGAAAAGGAAGCAAGTTGAACAAAGCTCAATGCACACAGCCACAGGCCGACCCAACATGAGTTGAAACCGCAAGAACCGCATGCAAATGCTACATCGAATCGAGACATCTCAAAAGCAATAGCTCGAAGGCACAGTGTCACGTTTGGTATTTATCGTCCAAGGAGCCCGAATTAGTTTTTACGCACCATTTCTTAGACCGCACGGCACGAGAGCACTCACGCGCACCCCCAACCACTTTCTGTCTCTCTCTCTCTTGCTCTATTTCTCTCCGATACACTCGCACTCACAACCGCACGGATTACTAGGATTCGAGTGGAAACGTTCGTTCAGTCAGGATCACGAAGTTGAGTAGAATGAAAGTAAAAGACACAACCACACCTGTATGGCTTAAGTTTGCGTCCTCGGCATCGTTTTGTCGAGCCCCACCGCCTCTCTGTCTTTGTTCCTCTCTATCTATCTCTCTCTCTCTCTCTCTCTCTCTGTTCCCCACCCCTTTTAGCACCATCCTAAAGAAAGCACGATTGTTGAAACCCTAACTCGGTCACAATGGCACGCCAGCGCACCACCAGCAAAACCCCGGAAGTAACAACCACCACACAAAAGTCGTACGGAAACGAATGCGCAAGCCCTTTTTGGCGCAATTAGTGCGCAGCACGATCACCGGAAGTAGAGTCACGTGTTTATCGTTCTATTTCAATCATTTCAAGCCACCCCTTTCTTGAGTTCGTTCCCAGAGTCAGGTCTGTGCCACACATTCCTTCGTCCTGGCATGCATGACTAGAGCAGACAACCGACACCAGAAAGCAATAATTAGGATCGTACCGTGTTTTACGTACCCCGATTGGGGCCGCTCTTGTTTTACGTTCTTTGCGTGAAGCGTAGCGTGTGATAGTTACACGGATGATATCCTGCGTTAGTTACGGCCCACAAAATGTGCAGCACACATAGTTATAGCACACACATACACACCAACACACCTTGTAGGCTGTTCGCGGAAGTCAAAGCTCGGAGCTCGGGAAAACTCCCGGAAAAACCACCCAAAACTTTTCCGCCCGCAGCATCGACGCAATGCGCTGCGCATTGCAGTGCGCGGCATGGGTCGTCGAAAAGCGATTAAAATGAATGTGATCTAGTAGGCTTCGTTTTGCCCTCGGTATATTCGACGTCTTTCTGGCTGATCTTTTTTTTAGTACAACTATTTTAGTACACTACTAGTTGCCTCGTGTGTGCACCTCTCTAGAGTAGGACAGTTGATTTTATATTTCTTCTTCATCTGTGGTGGTAGACGGACGCTCTACCCCCCCTCACTAGTTGTAAATACGTCCCCGTTCTGTTCGGTCCTTGTTGATCCCATTTTTTCTTGTTTTTTAAACATTTTTCACCACTCTGAGCAGCGGGGCGAATCATACGTACTTGTACATTAGTCACCGTCGTTGGGTTGTTAAATGATATTTTCCGCGGATGTTGTTCTAATTTGTCAGTCAGGCCGTCAGTCCCGAGACCCGAGACCGAGCGTCGAGTTAGGCAGAATATAGGTTTCAAAATACAAGAAAAAAGAAAACAGTACCTCCATTCGAAAGGACGATCACGACGGGCGCGCGCGCGCCTTCTGAGCGGCGGCGTTCGAGGATCGTACTTTCTAGCGATGAAACTCGGCCCTGGCTCGGTTCCGGTGGCGAACGGCTTGGCCATGTTTCTAGAGGGCCATGTTTATGTTTCGCGGTTGTACCTTGCACTTGATTGATGTGCACACGCACACACACCCACACACACTAGTGGGCGTTCCGCGCGTTCCGTCGAACGCTTCGGCGACAACAATTAAGGGAAAGCAATTAGCGTGTAGTGGCATGTGTAACATATACGCCGTCAGTGAGGTCGGGTGGAGAAATGACGGATCAATAGTGACTGAAAACGGGGAAGAGGAAGTGGGCAAAAGCTACAGCGAGAGAGAGAGAGAGAGAGAGAGAGAGAGAGAGAGAAAGAGAGAAAATTCGAGAAGGATAATAATTTAGTAGAAGCGAAAACCAAAAATTAAATAAGCACGATCATCCGGATCCTTGGTAACGCATGGGGGATAGGCGATAGTTGTTAGTGCACAACGGAGTACATGGTTTAAGAGCGAGAAAATGTCGAATTGTGTTAATCCCTCAACGTTCCTTTCTCTGTTGCTCGGTTAGTTGGTTTTCGTGTTTAGAGCATTCGGGTGTAGACCCCACATTTCGCCTCCGAAACAAATGTTCATCGCATAAATCGAAACACATTAAAAAACGACAACAAAAAACAACTGTTCTGAATTGTGGCCCTGCCCGTCTGTCTGTCGACCATCTGTTCCAACCTTTAATGTCTTCTACTCCCCATCTCAGTTCTGGCACCTCCGATCCTATTGCTCTTTTCGACTCCCCATACAGAACCCACACACAAATCCACACACACCCCACATCAACCAGTCCCAGGTTAGACACACTTAAAACTTGTCATCTCAGCAATTCAGAACAGGAATGGCCTTAAAAACAATTTTTTAAATACAAGAACGAAAAAAGAAAACAACAAATTATCGAACAACGTGTGGTGGTTAAAGTCAATCTATTATATATACACGCAATGCGCAGGGGAGAGAGGAAAACGGAGGAAACAGTAAGTTAATATACAGTAGCGTATATATATATATAGAAAAAAGGATAAAACAAAAGACAGTGCGAGGACGAGGGACGAGCGCGCCATGCGTGAAGGGGTCTCTTTTGTGTGTAAAATTTAGCAAAAAAGATTAATACAAAATGCATTAATGCATTCAAGTGTGTACCGGATTCGGATCTTTATCGTATAGTGAAAAGAAAAGGAAGAGAGAAAGAGAAAGAGAGTGAGTGAGGGGGACAAGGCCACAGAAGAAGCCACTAGGGGACAGTAGTACACGATTAAAGGAAAAAGTAATTTATGTGTGATGATTAAGCAAACGCGTTAGCCCTAAACATAATGCAAGTAGACAAAAGAGGGGACAAAAAACCAAAAAGAGAGGGAGTGTTGCGAATTTTCCAAACCAAATTTTATTCAAATTCCTTTTTTATTAATAAGCTGGCGTGCGTGTTGTGAGACAGAGAGAAAGAGCGAGAGTGCAGAGAGCTGTGTCGGTTAGTGTTCGTATTTATATTATGATCGCCGAATTATGTCGAAACATAAAACCTACAATCTCCGTTGATCGGGAGGTCGTCTGCGGTATTGCAACCCGTCTAGTTTTGCTCCCCTTCGAGGCTCTAATTTCGAATAGGTTATCGAATCCTGCCCGGTAGCAGATGAAACAATTCGTTTGGCGTGCAACTCCGACTCGTCGTTAGAAGCTGTGTGGTGGTATCGTGCCGTGTCGAGAATGTTGAGAATCATTTCGAGGACCTTATTTGTTGCGGTTAAACCAAATGACAACACAAGAACTTTCACCAGTAACAACAGTGCGAGCTGAAGAGACAGGAAACGAAACAACCACTCCCGCAAAGAGTAACTTGCCGAGCTATGTAACAAACTACCCAATTATGTGCACATTCGCCCCACAGAGGAGGTTCAATCATGGTTGACACAAACGGTGGTTTTTGGCAGAGGGGCGTTCAAAGTGAGAGTGGCAAGGCAGCAACAAGCAAGGGGAGATAGGACGAATTCACAGTACTAACAGCGGCAACTGCAAACATCAACAACAACAACTATCGTATAAAACTGCGCTAGACATATAATTAACATTGTATAGGGTCCAAAGAGCAAAGGGAAAAAACAGCAAAGCATAATAAAGAAAACAGTAAAATGCGGTTAAAGCGTTAAACAGACAAACAAAAAAGAAAGGAATACAAAGATGATGGGAAAAAACATTGAAACAGTAAATAAAGCAGTAAATTAATTATGTAATAACTTTAATCCGATGAGTCTCTCGCGTTTATTGAGTACGAAAGAAACGGAAAGTCCGAAACCTCGTTTGATCCTCCGACGGCGGCTCTTTCGGCGATCGCGTTCGAAATCGGCGCGGCGCTTTGCCGATTTCAATAGGGCACCATACCAGCGCGGAGGTAGCTCGATCGCTGCCTAGCCCGAGGCTGGTAGCTTACCGGACGGAGCAATGGCCACGGCTCGGACCTGCCCCTTTTTTGGGGTCGATTAACGGTTCCCTCTCGCACACCTGGGGCGCGTTGGAGCGAAGAAATGAGATCACTCGTTTTCGCAACGCCCCCGTGACGCGTTGCGGTAGGTCAAGAGCGATCAAACAGCGATGGCCGCCGGGTTGGTCAGTGCGCGGGAAAGAAAAAGCCCCTTCGGATCATCCTTCTTTCTCCTGAACATCATGCTGCCCTGTTACTATTTCGTTGCAACGGATTTCGGCGGCCGCGCGCAGCGAAAGGAGCCGCGCTAGGGTTGCTTGCGCCGCCTTCAAAAATTAAAAAAATCCGTCTCCAAAAAAAATAATATCGCTAATGCAGGAATTTGCCTAAGCAATTGAAAGAATGTATTTTGTTGGTTTGGTTAAGACTTATTTTATTATTAACACACTTTTTCATGTTTTTCGAAGCGACAATTTCAACCATTTCGGGTGCGTGAATGTAGCCTCCGTCTTCGATCCTTTCTTTTCTGGGTGGGTAACGAAATGCCAAACAATCGCACAGCTTCTTTCAGTTCATTGATCATTCGATGGATTCTCCGCCAGCGCCAGTGAAGCCTCCGAGAGGAGTAAAGTATACCAAAGAAACGGTAAATATATCCTCATCCTGTCCCAACAAACCACCAGACTCTAGATGCTTCCTCAGTGCTGATGCTGCGGTGAAACTTGGAGAAAAAATTCTGTGTTTGTGGGTGGAAATCGAATCAATTATTGCCTCGGGAGTGCGTCATCCTTGAAGTGCCGTTAGTGCGAGTGAGCGAGTGAGCGAGAGAGCGAGCGAGCGAAACGGCACTACTCGTAACTCACGAGCGACCAAAACAAATGCACTCGGTGGACTCATTTCAAGCACACACGCACACTAATGTCGGTTAACGTCAAAGTCGTGTTCACCAACACATTTACTCGGCAATGTCGTCAAAAATCTAGTTGCAATTTCGGTCCGTTGTTGTTATGAAAACAGTGCTTGGGAACAATCTCATCATTGTAACCGTTTTGGACAGCGGCCGCGCTAAAAAACTCTTAGCGTTCTACAGAAACTGATTACCTTCTCAACTCTGATAAGTTACTAACTGATTACCTTCCATCGGTGACGATCATTTTTAAGTCTGCCGCGATCGCGATTCCTCTTCCGTCCCGGGGCAAACTTATAACAATCGAAATCAACCGGAGCACAGCACATCGCATCACGCAAAATGGTAGGCAGAGAGGGCCGATCGGCGAAGTGACATCATCGAGTGTAATGTGTTTCCCTTCCCGTCGAGTGCTTCGTGATAAGGCAGAATGGGCACTTCCTGTTCGCGCGATATTTTACGTGGCAACGTCCTTTTTACAATTTCTCTTTCTCTCCTTCCTCCCGGTGCAGAGTGGCTGCGGGCTGTTAGTTTCCGTGATCAAAACTCTCGATGCCAGTGAAACGAACGAGCAGCGCGAGCGAGAGAAGCTCAAGATCGAACGAGAGTTCCGGAAGACCGATCTGCGGCTGAACGAGCTCGTGTCTCGGAGCGATGGCGACCTTACGCGGGTCATGCAACTGTTTGGTAAGGTGTCGATGGAGATCACGGCGTCCCGGGAGCGCATCCACATCGTGAAGGAGAACCTACAGTCGTGCAAGCAGCTCTTGCGCTGTCGGCGCGAAGAACTGCGGAAGCTGTACACCGACGCCATCCAGCACAAATACGTGCTGGAGATGCTGGACCAGATCACCGAGGTGCGGAAGGTGCCGGCCCAGCTGGCCGGCTTCCTGGCCAAGAAACACTACCTACACGCCACCAAGCTGCTGATGGCCTCGATCGAAACGACCGACGGGCGGCTGAAGGGTGTCGAAGGGTTGAACGATCTGCGGCAGGACTTTCAGAACCGACGCCAGCAGCTGTACGGCAAGCTGCTCGAAGAGCTAAACAAACACCTGTACGTGTCGAGCACGGCCGACGTGCTACAAAACTTCCAGCGACAGTCATCCGGGCGCAACAGCAACAGTCAGTACGGGGCTGGTGTGTCGCCCTTCCAGCGAAACGTACTGCGTCGGTCGGCCGAACGGGTCGAAGCGAACACGAAAGCCCGCAAAGCACTGTTTGAGATCTCAAAAAACGGTAACGTGCAGGCCACGCCACCGCACATTCGCCCACCGACTAATCCGACGTCTTTCCGATTTCACTCGCAGGCTTCCTGGACGTGGACAAGAGTGAAATCATCGAAGATACGGACCTTCTCGATCCGGATGTCAATTCGTCCTACTTTTTGAGTATTATCGTTGAATGCTTTGCATTGCTACAGAAAGTGCCTGAATCGATTGAGGTTAGCATGGTTGCTCCATGCCTGCTGGCCGCATGGCATTTGGTTACGATCCTTTTAACGACTCGCCTTCTCTGTCTTTCCACAGTCAATAAAAGTACAAATGCAGAGCGAACTTCTGGCGATCGTCACCAAATCCACGCAGCACATCATTTCACTCGAGCATCAGCAGACAGCGGGAGCGCCGGTGCAGTCCCTCTGCAACGGAAGCACGCCCGGCGGCTCAACGGCCACCGATTCGTCACAAGCGCCATCGGTCCAACCTGTACCGATACTCGAGCTGCTCGAGCTGACCTTCCGCCAGTTCAAGCTGATTGCCGATGCGCACCAGCAAGCCCTGCGTAACTACGGCAACGTCATACATCGATACAACCTTCCGCAAGTGAAGCCTTACGATATAATCGAGTACTGGGGTCAGGCACAGGCCGTCCTGAAGCTGGTGCTGACCGACTATTTGGACATACAGAATGACAGCAGCGACGAGGCGCTGCTCATGCGCGGCCAGTTCACCGAGCAGACCACCAACGTGAACGCGTTCTTCAGTCGACGGAAGACGCCGGGGAAAAAGCTGCTGTTTCGCTTCGACAAGTCATCACACACGGCCGACGGTAGTGGTAGTGGTAACGGCGGCCAGCTACTTCCGAACTCGTCTTCTGCACCGGCCGAGGGAAGCACGCAACCGAAGGAACATCGGCGCAACCTGTCGAACGTCTCAAACAGCACGCCAAAGGAGGACGCCGGTCTGAACAGTTCGTCCGCCAGCGGAACGTCAGCCCATCTGTTGAACAGCAGCTTCCATCAGCAGACGCACTATTTCGGTGTTAAGGACGCCGCTGCCGAGCGGAAAAAGCGCGAGCGGGCCCTGGTCTGTCCGCCGGATGCATCGCTGGTCCGCCAGATCTACCTTCCGCTCATGGGGTACATTCAGGAGATCGAAACGTTCATGAAGTGTAAATCAGGGTACGCATTGGATGATTGCGATCGTGGATCGATACTAACCTAGCCCCTATTTCCGACAGCCAACCGTGCAGTTTGAACAGCTTCCTGGCGAACTACGTCAAGGATGCGTACCTGGCCCGGGGTCACAATCGCAACCTGCAGCTGACGATCGAATCGCTCTCGAAAGCGCAGGATGCCTGGCGAACGATCATCACGCCGGAGGAGATTAAGCGTCTCGGGCTCTCGCGACCATTACTGCAAAACACTGTCATCGTGGAAACTCGTTAGTTACCTACCTGTTTGGGTGGGGTTTGCCACAATACTAACCACTCGACTCGTGTTTTCTCTCAATTCGCCAGGAATTGCGGAAACAAGGAAACTGATCCAAGATCTTCCCACCTACTCGGACGAGCTGCTCAAGATGGTCTGTTCGTTGCTGAAGACGTACCGTGAAACGTGCCAGGCCGCCTACCGAGGAATCGTGCAGCCGGAAACGGAGGACAAACGGATCTACAGCGTGGCCTGGCTCAAAGATGATGATATTACGCGGTTTTTAAAGTACGAGTCGCTTCCCGGTTTGGAGGTCGTTTAAGAAAGTGTTTAATTATTTGCAAAAATTTCCTCCTTCCTTAGATCGCTACCGAATTGGACCGATCTGAAGATATCCAGTGCCCGGTTGCGGAAGCGACTCATCAAAGCGGAACCATCGGAGGAAGAAAGTCCAACTCAGGTCCAGCAGCGGAACGTGCGCGAGGCGGAAATGCTGACGAGCAACCTGGGCGAAGGCGGCATCTCGCAGCAGGAAATCCTGTCCGACGTCGGAGTGCTGAAGGAACTTGCGATCCTGCAGGAGAGCATGGAATGGTTCGCCGGACGCATCACGGAGTTTGCACTCGAACTAAAGAAACCGATCGTCAATGGGCTTGTTTTGGGCGGGTCTGCTAGCGGTAGTCCATCTGCTGCGTCCTCGCCCGCAGGCTCAACCTCCTCACCGGCCGGAACGGCCTCGATCGTCAACAGTCCAGTAATCGTGAAGGATGGCATGATCAAGGTGCTGATCAATTTGGCGCTCGAGTTCGAGGAACTCGCCAACACCTGCCTGCTGGTATTGCACCTGGAGGTGCGTGTCCAGTGCTTCCACTATCTGCGATCCAGCCCGTCCGATCGGTACAAGGCGAACAATCCGAACAAGAACGATTCCCTCGAACCGGACGCGAAGGTGCTGAAGCTGACGAAGGTACTGTCCGACATGGACGAGGCCCTGAGCTCGACGCTGCATCCGAGGAAGACGAAGGTAACGCACTGTGGAAGACACGGAAAGGCGGGGTTCTGTTTTACTGATTCGTGTCCTTTTTGTAGTACGTATTTGAAGGATTAGCCCACCTGGCAGCCCGCATACTCATCATGGCGGCCAACTCGATGGAATATATTGACCATTCAGGCGTCCAGCGCATGTGTCGGAACGCGCTCGCCCTGCAGCAAACCCTCAGCAGTATCACAGCCTCACGTGAAGTAGCGCTTGACTACGCTCGGTCTTTTTACGAAATGTTTTACCTGGACCCGGAAGTAAGTGCAATCGATTACGAATCGCTTTCGCCGTTTCGCTTACCCATGTGAATCGCATCTTTGATAGGAAATTCTCACCTCGATTGTCGAGAAAGGGGCACAGTTTACGGAAATGCAGTATCTGAACGCGCTGCAGCTGATCTTCCGGAACCGAGGCATCACGGACCCGGCCATCGTTGGCACGTACCAACAGAAGCTATCCGATTTGCTCGGCACGAAACCGGCCCTCGGTGTGACCGTCTAACGTCTGCTTGGAGCATTGGCATTCCAGTTTATCGTCATCATCTAGAACCAGAGATCGAAAATGGTGCCCGAGGAGCTGGAGTAGGAATAGAAATATTACAGAAACAGTTACTGCCAGCTGCGGAAGCTGTATATTATCGTTGTTTAGTAGTATCAAGTAGTAGAGGGAAGTAGTAGCGATGCGTGGCAACTCACTAGAACCGCAAGCGGCACGATTGTTGGGCGTTTGTTGGGCCGCTAAAGCATCTAAACAAACTAAAACCGCGCAGGGGTTTGGCCACGGGTAGCCAGTGGATATTATGTGAATAAATTGCGCCTTATGATCCTTACAGGGGGGGGAAAGAAAAGATTTAGAAAACGAATTTAGAGGAACAAAAATTGCTGAACCCCTTTCTATGCCCGACTCGCCCAAAGAGCAACCGCTTTACGATGTATAGTTCTTGTTTGATTGAGGCCGAGAACCGAGACGAGCGGCGTCCACGGGTAACTGATGCAGAAAAGCTTGTTTAACGAGAAATTTACTGAACGCTAATCAGCCCTAGTCCTGGTTTTAGATTGGTCTATCGCCAGCGAGTAGAAGAGTACGGCGGCCGAGTGCATCTAGAACCGCTTTTCGAAGCCCAGATGGCATGCACTCGGTTTGTTTTAAATTGTACTTCACGGGTCATAAGAGTATTTCAACTAAAATTCGGTTCATTAACTTATTTTAACCTTTATGTAAACCCCAGACTAACCCCAATCCGGAGAGGATTGAAAACATAATAATCAAACCTTACGAATAGGAGCGGTTATTTGGCCTGAAATGCTTCTTTTTTCCCTCCCAACAAGAAGATACACTGTCATGCCGTTTAGCCACTCCGCGGGAGCGGGCGCAGTAAATCCTAACGTGATTGCTCAACGCGGTCACCGCTGTTAATTGATACGCTTGCTATTGATGTGGAAGTTGTGTAGTGCGAAGTTTGTTAACAATATCCAACATACACTGCGAGCCCACCGAGGTGGCGTGGTGTGAAGTGGCCGAATAAATTAGGACGAATAAAAACAAATTCAAAACTCCAAGAGAAAAACAACGGAAAACCGTGCTGGGTCTGGGGCACAGTAAATAAATAGAACGGCGTTCCGAAAAGAGCGACTGGTGTCGATCGTGGTCGTGGTCTGGCTTTACTCCAGATGTCCCGCGTTCACACGGTGCTGTGATCGCGATCGTGAAAACCACACCGTGTCGATTGCCGCAGCATCAGTGTCCCGAGATCGTTGTATGGGATGCAGACTTGTAAACAAAGTACTCGCGCAGGTGGTGTACGCGACGCAGCACGTGACGACGTTGACGGTTGCGCCAGCGGAGACCGGTCGTTGGGAAATTGACGGTTTGTTTACTGTAACTGTCGGTGGGAAATTTGCCCCGTTGCTGCTACAACCAAAGACCTGAGTTGTCGGAGTCATCAAGGTCAGCAGGCGAACATGCTGATGCTGCTGGCTGAATTTGTTCATTGGTGATTCGAAATGCTTTCTCTGCTCAAATGTGTTGCGAAATTCACCAAATTCGCCGAATTGAATTCTTTAAAGTATTCAAATAGAAGAGCAAAGAGCACGAATAAGGATTTTTATGTAAAGTTCGCCTGAAGGTAGGCTTTACGAATTGCATGGTACTTCCGCTCATCAGATATGTTCTCTGGACACATTTAAAGGTGAAGAAAATTGGACGGATCAGACGGATTAGAGTTCGATAATTCTTTTGGGTATGTTGTTGTTATACTCTGCAGATGGTAGACGTAGTATTGAGGATAAAAAATGAATGGAAAACAGCACGCCAAATAAACACGCGGCTCGTCATAATACACATTCATTACGATTAGATGAGTGTGCAAGAGCCCGGCAAAAGGTACGTTAAATAAGACGTATAAAAACCGTCATTTTTCTTCCCGAACCTTCATCACATAATCATTTGAGGAACCGCAGTCGACCGCCCATCAAAAGGGATTAGCTCCAGTTCTGGGTCCCCGTGGCCCCCGGAAGCGGGCGGCATCGGCACAACGTCGAATGCAAAGTAAGGGGGCCGACTTTCTCCGGCCCCCATTCGAGTCATGCTCGCCCCACTCATAACCGCCATAAATCAACGCAGATTTAAGCAACGTTTGGGGAATTGTTTCTTCTCCGTTGCCATTTCTTTGCTCTTTAGAGAGAAGATTGTAACACGTTTCTGGCGCCCGGCGCCCATTCAGCAGCTGCACGGCACGAAACAAATGATTTTTCTCCCCCGAATTTCCACGGCTTTTCCGCCACCATTCGTGAGCGGCATTTTTAACCGCACAAATCGAAGATTTTCCTCCACTTTAAGGCGACTGTAGAGTGGTCCCTGGTCCGGGCGAAATAAAAATACGGAGCATAACCGGTAAGTACCGGGCAGGCCGTGCATCTGTTACCGTTAGAAGGGAGGAGGAGTTTTACGGTGCCGCCGTTGACGGGCCATAAGTACGCCACTGTGGAAAGGATGTGGACTGTGGCAATATGTAGGAGTGAAAAATGAAAGCCCATTTTTCATTCGTGCCAATTCATTCGCACATTCGCCCGGCAGCGAGCATGAAGGCGTATTGGGTTGTGTACCAAAACCATGCCAGAAATGCACAATTACTGTACAACCTTTGACCACCTTTTTGTGTTTACTCCCATTTGTGTGTTAAAACTATTTAATTTAATATAAAATAAATAATAATAGTTTGTTTTCCTTGAAATGATGCTTGTGTATATTTCATGATCAAACGAAGAGTAACTCGTCCACCACAGTTCATCAGCTGGCTGGGGCATCGTTACACCCTGTCTTGTCCGTGCCGTTCGGTAGCTGCTTCCTCTGCTAAATTACAGCATCATCGCTGCCATCCGACATTGGCCGGTAGCTCGCTCTTCCGCAGCCAAATGTTGATTTACCGTTAATCGAACTGGTTCGTTTGATGGAAGTTTTCATAATTCATTTCACTCCTACAGCGTCCAACGACGGTACCGTATCTTCCATCCGCCAACACCGTGGGAAATGGCAGATGTCTGAAGTGCATCCCCCAGAGCAGATCGACAAACAGAGCGCCCGAGCCTGCAAACGGAATTAATTTAACTTTTCCCAGTCCTCGGTGGGGGATGACTGAGAAGTCATCCCTCCGCATGGTGAAATGTAATAGAGTGGCCACCACTGGCGGCGTCAGAATTTCAATATGGCGAAGTGAAAACAGGAATTCAGCATCAATCATTGTTTCGTTCACAATTGATTGATTTTTTTTCCATTTTTGAACAAGCTCTATTCGGTATTGGAAAATAAAATTTCAGTTTAAAAAAATAGTGGCCTGAATGTCCACTATTCGACGCAATTCAATTATTTTTATTTTGATACCATCCATTTATGGAAGAGCGGTCCACCAGAAAGACGTATCCTTTTGCCTTGTGGACGAAACTTTACCAAAAAAGTTGTTTTCATTTTATATTTACCGATAATAAATTCCAACATACTTGAAGCTTGAAAATGTCGTTTGAACGATTTGAGCTGTTTCAAAACACAGTTACAGTCGTATTCTACGGTTCGGTTCCCCCTTAAGGGAACGACTGTAAATTTTTGCTGGCAACCCCACGCATCCCATCAAATCGATTATCAAATCGAGGGACGAAAACTATTGACAAGAGCAAAATTATTTCACACCCAATGCCACCACCGTCTAACTAATAGCCGTTCAAATTGATGCGCCGCTTGTTGGTGTCAAAACATCCCACCGACCGACTGTTCCGAGGACTCATTTTTCACCCTTCGCTAAATGTTGCCCAAACTCATACACTTTTCCCGGGATGAAAACCTTCGACCTTTCACCCCTCGCGGTACGATCCGTGTGCAAACACACACCGAGTTCCAAAATGAAGCAATTAGACCACACCGACACACAGCCCGTCGCCAGGAGTAGCGAAAACCGGGAAACATCAGTCCCAGGCACCGCGCTGCTGTTGCTCAATCGGGCCGTGACCGGCACAAGTGTTCAAGTCTTTAGTTTGCAATTATTATTTTCAGTACCCACGCCGTAACCGACAGCATGTTCCCAGTTTTTTTTTGTAATTTCACTTATTATTATCCAATTTCTTTTTCACGCATGTCACAGTACCCAACTCTGAGTCCCAGCTGAAAGGGGGGAGGTTCATGTTTTAATTTTCTGCAAATTGCTTAAACCAATAAATAACCGGCAACGCCTCGGGTCGGCTCCAGCTGGGTGGATTGTCCGAATTTTAATATTCTGCCGCTCGTCAGAACGGCCTATCGGCACGCACAATCGTTCGAGGATGATCCTACATAAACAGGCAAAATGTATCTACTTCTTGTCGGTCGCTTTCGGTTCTTCATTTTTTTTTGCCCAAACCCCCAAAACAGCTTTTGGGCAAATATGCTTCAAATATTGACTGCCACCATACCTGTACCCGGTGCGGCCACATTCTGTTCCGTGCGTCTGTTCTTTCCCTCTTTTCGTTCTTCAAATTTTGGCAAGGTGCAAGGTCCTGTGGCACTCCATGCAATGTTTGCTCTCCTTGCCGTGCCCCATCAGAAGCCCTAAAAGCACTCAACGCAGAACGGTAGAGTTTTGACTGTACCGCTCAAGGACCATTAGACGCATACCTGTCCCATGTCCACAAAGCAGCAGGTGTCATGGCCCGGCCGGCACGGTTGTAAACCGAAATACGATGGTCATTAGAAACAAAAAAAAATGGGACAAAGTGGTGGCCGCCGGATGCATGCTTCAAGGGCTCAAGAGCAGCTTTCGCTCACATTCTACTGCATTCTATTGTGAATGTTAATTGAAGTATGCACATTATTTAAACACTTGTTAAAAAAAACTTAATACGTTGAGTTTTCTGAGTCCATCATAACGACGATGCAAGTCGGAAAGGTTTGAAGAAAAATTAGTTCGAACTTATGCGGAACATTAATTAAGGAAGTAAGTCCAGAAATTCAAACACGGATAACATACGATAACCGATTTTCAAGTTTAAATTCGAGTTCCTTTTACTATATACGCCAGAAAGGAGGCAAAGGATCTAAGCTACCTATCGAAGTCTATGTTCTATGTCTATGTATGTAAAATTAAACGCTTTCTTCTAATGTAAATCAGAAAACCCACTTCTTTTCTATACCAGTTGTTGTCCAGGGAGAAGTGAAGTTTCGGCAGTTGCTGCATTAAATTATGCGCCCATTGCAGATGCAAAGCCTGCTGCATTATTTATGAGCTCAGTCGAACCAATTCATATTCATCAGTTGCAATGGTACAAAGAGGTTTCTCGTTGGTTTTATTTTTGCACCTCTAATTAATGGTTCTAGTGAAGTGTTTAGATTATTCTGAGCTGTTACGTGAACCAGTCAAAACAAATATCATTCGATTTCCTTCGGTTGGGATTGTATTAAAAGTTAGTGTAACAATAAACATCCTGGAACCATCCCGTACCCTCTCAGCATGTCTTGGTGTTCTTTTTACGATTCGTTGCGCCATTCGAACGGCCCAAAATGCGCCGGTGCCATTTTAAGTGGCTTCCATGGCGACACCTTTGCCGGGGAAAATATCACGCCGTGTCACCCATCGCGCGCAGGACACGTGTTCCGCAGACCTTTTTGGTGAAACGCACCAGTGCACCATCACCCTCTCGGCCAACCGAGGGAAGAAGTCCTTAAAAGTTACCTGCGACCGTCGAAACGCAAAAGGTTTTGTGTAGAAGAAGAAACGCACAAAACACGGTGCCAACGATGCTTTGGGGAAATCTCGTGCAGCGTAGAACCGTGTAAACGTACCAGAAACGGCAGTTTTTCGAGTTCGTCGAGTCCTTCCTGTCGGCGACGTGGCCCCCCCATGGGAGGTGTCGCGTTACGCTGACCTATTTCCAGTGCAAGGAACGGTGTCGTCCCGACAGTTCGCGACAATCCCGCTGACACGTTCATCAAAAAGGTTTTATGGGTTTTGGCGAGCGATGCGAGATGCGCAAGGAAGCCTCTGGCTGGGGACTGCTAAACGGTCTCCCGTTGGTGCCGGTGGTCTGTAATTAAATCAAGCTCCGTTCAACACCGAAGACAACAATTTGCTGACTGCACCGAGGAGCGGGGCTTCCTGCACCATGCGCGCACACGTGTTGCATAGCCGATAATTAGCCGTAATTATGGTTCACCAGTGGCACCGAGAAACAGGGCGAAGACGCTTTCGTCGCACCGGAGACGGCCGTTTAATTCATTTCACGCATCGGTAGGCCCTTTCTGTGGCTTTTCCGATGGCCGAGAGTTGATTGAAGTCAACGAAATAATTCCGGCACAATGAGGGAAATTGTATAGTTACGGAGAGGTGCACGTTAGGTGAGCTGTTTGGGTTTTCAGTGCTCCTTTTTTGTGTTTTTCTTGGAATTGGAATCCTTTGCGGTTTCAGCCAGCAATCTGCGCGGTTTCCTAACGACCGAGGAAGCCATATCCAATGTGGTTATCCGCTTCTGGTTTCTTCGTGTACCGCAACTTCTTAACTGATTGGTTGCTTCCCTTAAATTAGTTTCGTGGAATAATAAATCTGAGAAAGTTATTATTGGGAATGTACATTCGAGTCAAAGTCTATCCACAATTTCCCAAAACGCGCCAAAATGATTTTGAACCCCGTTAAGCAACTCATGTCTGTCGTTCTAACACTGGCCATCGGCTGGCCATCCGTGCAAAAATGAATTCGATAGATTGCTTCTATAATTGAAAGCCGCTTCGAAACCGGAAAGTGTCCAACGTTTCGGATTCCAGATTCCAATCCATTCTTCCCTTTTGCTTTGTCCCCTGTGGCAGTAGTGTCCTTGTCCTGCCGTGTTTGTTTTGGCGAAATTATTTATCCATCCATCCGTGCTGCTGCGTGTGTGTCGGCACGTTTCCGGTCTGCCGTTGGACCTCGAGGAAACGGGACGGGACAGGCAACTTCCTGCCGCACCGTACCGATAAAATCCTTTTCGTCGGCGTTCGCCGTCCTAATGCATATGTAAATGTAACGCTCCTGTAGACAGAACGCACGGCGCTCGAACAGCATCCGGCGGCCAAGGCGATGGAGGGTGCACACGCGCCCGCTGCCCAGCGCAGAACAGATGTTGAAATTCTCGTATCCTGCCATCTCTATCAGTCTATTTATACGCCGCAGTCCGGGGGTTTTTGACTCCCACAACACACGCACCGCTAGGGAACGTTTCTGCCTTTTAAAGTGTGGGGGGTTCTCGAATGCAGATGAAAGATTTGCGCATGAACTTGAACTCGTGCTGGAAAGCCATCGCCAGAGGACCCGCTTTCCGACAACCCGACCAACAACAACAACAACG
>NC_071286.1:22728871-22750457 GCF_943735745.2 Anopheles bellator
AGAACTGTGCTAACGATCGCGTTAAAGTAGCTGATAAAAGTTAGTTTTAAAGAACCATTTTTATCACTCCTTCTTGACACTTGACTTGACAAATAAATTCTCGGAATCTGTGTAACATGGAAGGCTAAAATTTGGATTTTTTACGAAAATATGTATAAAACCTTCAGTTTTTGAAGTTGACTTATGACCACCTGTTCCCCATAGTGCGATGTTTTTCCATCGCTTTTGTGCTCTCCCGTTCACGTTGTCGATCCTTTCGGCCGCTCATTCCTTCGTAGAAACCCGTTGCGAGCGGATGTGTGTGCGCGTGTCGTGTCCGCTTCAGCGACGGATTTCTCCGGGCACCGGGATCCTGCTACACACCGTTTCGGTTTCGTGTTGTTTGCAGAGTGCTCCACCGTTTGTGTGTGAGGGTGCGTGTGTGCGTGTGCCGGTGGGTGGTTGATGTGCAGCGGGTGGTGCACCGTCGTTACGAAACGAAACGGTGTGCGCGCGCGCGCTTCATTGTGAAGAAGCGTAGGAGTGTGAGTTTGCCGCTGGTGACAGTGACCGTCCAGGAAAAAAGGATTCCCCTCGGAAGGCCGCAAGGATACGCGGCTTGCCGCACACAGCGTCGTGGCATCGTTGCATTCCTTCGCCGGTCGATTGCTGGACGAGGTGATTGTGTTTGAAGCATCATCATCAAGCAAATGACGGTCAAACGGTAGCAAACACGAATACAAAGCTAATTTAGGAAAACGTGCGGAACCTCCTCAAATTGCAATAAAAAAAAAGATCTAAGGAGAAGGTGCTCCAATCACCATTTAAAGCAGCTTCCGTTCGGCGTTCGACCGACGCCTGCTTTAAAGTGAAATCACGTAGCCGCTTGGGGAGCGACGAGCCCAGAGTATCCATGGTGAGGACCCGCGGTCTTTGTGCTAACAGCAGGCGAACCGAAAGTTGGTTCATTTTTTGCCTCGTTACACACGACTGAAGTTTGGGAAAGTGAGACAAAATATTCATCCTGCCGGCCGATGGGCCGGATCCTGCCGTTTCCTTAATCTCAACTGTTTCCAAAACCCGCGGTCTCGTGCCGGTCTCGCGTAGTGCTGACTTCCTGTGAGACGATTCAAAAGAAAATTCGTGAACAACGCCGGCGAAGCAGTGGTGCTAGTGTTTAGTGTCGACCGCGTGACACGTCGCTTTTTGACCTTCGAGCTATTGATTTTCCGCGCCAAACAAAGCCCCACGAGCGGTGTCTTCTTACACGGGGTCTTTCGTCGTGGCAGGCAAAATCTTACGCACCATTAGCCGCCCTCAGGGTGGATTCGAGAATCCGTGTGTTGTGCAAGATCTTGAGCAAAGTGCATCCCGAGGACTACTAGATGTGGCGTTTGATGTAGAAACCAGGAAAAGCATCCTGCGAAGAAGTAAGACCGCACAGTTAGAAGGCAAAAGGTGTGCAAAAAACGTCTCTATTCAAAAGTTGAAAAAGGATGTTTGTTAGTGAGCTAATCGGTGTGAATGTGTCCCAGAAAGTGACTTCAAGATTTTGAAGTGAGGAAATTCGAAAAAAGAGTGCAAAACTTGAGTCAAAAATTGTGTAAAATCGGCAAAGGAGTGTGCATCCTAAGGATTGATACTTTCCGGTAACTGATTGGTAAGTCGCCGTAATAATCCACCTTAACATTGTCAGCGGACGTAAGAGCAACAATTTCTGAAACAATTGACTTAAGTACAAGTAATACATACAGTAATTTTAATCATACGAAACACTCTTTTTCGATCGCTCGAAATGCATAATTTAATCGTTAATGCACTTTCCCTTTGCAAAACTAAAAATAGTTTTCAACCACATAACAGCGCAATCCTTAGTCCCCCTCAGTCGCTCAGCACATTTGGGTCGATCGACTGAAACCGTGTCGCGAGGGTGCACGAATGTCCGCATCCGTGTGCTGCACCAAGGGCAAGTGCATTTATTTTTACCCACTTCCAGCCGCTCGGCCGTTCGCCAAAAATTCGACAGGCCACAGAAACAGGTGGCCCGAACGGAATTTGGTGACAAAATGCAGGGACCAAATTGGAATGCACGACGCAAAGAGTCTTTATTTTAATGCATCTCCCCCTGGCGGAACAATGGTCGGCGTGTTGTTTCGATTCGTGGCGCTTACTTTCGGAACCTCATAAATTTCAGCTTATTGCTGCGAACCAATCAACAAGCAGTAGAAAGCAGAGTGGTGATGATCACGATGACGGCGGTTGGGTTGTGGAACTGAATTGCATTTCGATGTAAATCATCAATTACCGCAACATAATCCCAACCCGGTACAACACTCCATTCGAGTTCGAGTTGTCCGGTGCGTCCGGAAAACCCAATCGAAGCCGGTCGTGGCTGTGGAGCACACAAAAAGACTGGCTTTCTTTTCCACTTTCCACGGACCGCGATTGGTTTTTGCTGAGGGTTGTTTCGGGATGGAAAAGATGTGCAAATTGCATTATTAATTCTCGATTTTGCATGCAAGGCGCGATTCAAGTGGACACCAACAGAAAGGGACACACACAAATATTTAATTCGATTACACCCGATTTCGGCATTATGTTTGCACAAATAACATCGCAAGTATGGTTATACGATGGATTCTGGATTTTTTTTTATTGAAACATGTACAAGTCTTTAGTTATTTGTTGTTATCAAGTTGTTAAAAGTCCTCAACGGCATCATGAATAAAGAAACTAACACTAGTTAGTACTGGACTAAACCATGGACAATTATTGCTTAACCTCTAAATTCTGTTATACACAAGCTGGAACAGAATTGCGTTAACTGAGTCTGAAGAACCTTGCCGTGGGCTTCCTCTACTTGAAACTCATCACAAAACCATCTCTCAACTCTGCCTTCACATAACCACACAAAGCGATCGTGTTTCCGTAAGCAGGCGCAAGTCGACTACACTACGGAGAATGCTCTCTCTGCGGGACTTGAGATGACAAATGAATGTTGAAATTCGGTCCAATACGTGGCTGGGCTCCCAGCCTCATTCTGCGGCTTCGAAAGGATGGCAAAAATGTGGGCAGCAGCAACATAATTCTGACATTCCCCACCGGGTTCCTGCGACAGCGGCACGTCTCTCGGCAGATCTCTGCCCCTTGTCCTTGGTCCCCTGGTCGACGGGCCGATCCGTTGGCCGATTAGGCATCCGTTAAGCCGACGAAACCACTTACGGGTAATTGTATTCCCATCGGCAGGTGTGGTGAATTTGGCGCCCCCGATACACTGCGCGGTGCCGTTAGATTCCTGTATCCTTCCCACGAAATTAGCTCACTTTTACTGCCTCCCGCCTGCCGTCGTCGTCGTCGTAACGAAGAACGACGGATGGACGGTTTCGACTTTCGGAGCGAGAGTCCCATTTCCGTGCCAAATGTCAGGCACGGCCTAAGCTGCTGCTGCTGCTCTCGTTGATGATTCAGCGTAATACCGTAACTGATTGGGCTGAATAATTTATTTTATTCGCCCGCGTGCCAGTGTCACGATTCCCAGCCATGGCGAAGGTGAACTGAGTGACGGAGAGCCTCCCCCAGTTTGCCAGTGGCCAGGAAAGCCGACGCCAAAGTGGACGCGTCCGAGGAAAACTTTGGCCAACCCGAACAGGACAACACAGCATTCGGAAAGCGAACCAAATGAACAGTTGAATCATTGACCGCTGTACGTTAGGGTTTCCTTGCTGCTCTGCCACCCAGTCCTAACGGGGTTGGGGCCAGTAAACTGTGGAACCGAATGGCACTAAACTCGTTCCGGTGACAAAGTCTTTTATTTTTCCATCAACCCATTTGACTCCCCTTCGGGCAATAGTTTTGTGGGATCGGTGATTTTCACTCTTTTTCCCGGGCTCATTCCGAACTAAGGTTCGGTTCCGGGTGGAGGCGCGCCGCAGGACCAAAGGCTTTTCAAGTGCGAGCAAAAATCACATCTCGGACATTCCCTCCATTCGCTCCCCGGTGGTGGGTGGCTCGTTTTTCTTCCTTTTTGACCGGAGAAAGCCGAGGACACCGGCCAACCAAATGATGTGATTAGACGTGCTCCATTGAAAGGGAAAATAATGTCCAAAGTCTGGTGCCGTGCGGTTGCGTGAATGAAATCCTTGCCCGGGGTTTCCGCAAGGGGGGAAATGGAAATTTGTCTTGACTATTGCGGGCACGTCCGAGGCGGTCCGGTGCTTTTACATGTGTTTCATTAGCTCATCGCAAAACGCTCTGTAGTTTCCGGTCATGATTTGTGTTTTTTTTCTCCGGTTCTTCGTTGTTCTACGTCAACCGTGCCCCACAGCCGGCCCGTTACTAGCGTGGCCGGTAATTGGCTGGCCGGTTACGTGTGAATGAGCTCCACGAGGTGTTTCGATTTCGCCGTTTCGTAGCACCGCAACCATAACCGAGCTTCTGGGGGGTTCCATTTCTTCGGGACCAACGGTGTGGCTGAGAAAGCCAGTGGGCACGGGTGTTACGGATCTCGATAAGGATATTTGCCGATGGCCTTGTGCGGCTCGGAGGACGCCACAATCGTTCGCACATCGCGTGGCGTTAAGATGGCGTACGCAATGCTGCTTTTGTCGATTATTCGCAGCGCATTACGCATCACCTTATATTCTAACGGTTATCTCTGCAGTTCGTTAGTGTATTCCGCAATGGGCATTTAGGCACTAATCTAACGCCCAGCTTTCAGAAAATTAATATTTAGCTTTTATACTAAACGCAGCGCTTATGATAAGCGAAAATCATGTTTTTTGCCACACCGAAGCCGGTTCCGGCGTCCGGAAGTCACGTACCATTGCGTAGATCAAACGAATTTCCATTTCAACGTCCATTCAGGGCTTTGGCTGCGATGTTGGCCGAGCCGAGAATTGGCTGGAAGAATTTGCATTCACCGCGTTCGGCTTAGTGGAGCCGCCTGGCAATGTTCGCCTATTTTTTGCCTATTTAATCCGATTCAAAGCGAGGTGCCGGGCTGCAAAAACTAATTATCCCTGAAGTGCTTGACCATTTTCCTATTTTCCGACATGTTTTTGTGCTCCTTACACGCCTCCAGTTTTAATGTTTTTTTTTTGCGTCGCATTTTTTTGTTCGCCTTCTCGAACCGAAAGCTGGCCAGAATCCCATCAAGCGAAACAACATAAAAAACGGGGAAAGCATATTGCACAACAAATTCACAATCTGGCCGGGGCCGCTGATTTGTCCGGTCCATTGCTCCCGAGGTTGTGTATGTGGCGGGGGGCCGCAAAGCAGTGTGCCCCAAACCGGGCACACCCCGGAACACGATAAAACGCTTGGTCCCGAAATGGTTGCACGCTTCCCAGCAGGCAGGACATCAGGGTGCATCTGCCACAGCCCTCCACGCCAACCGATCCTTTCCGATGGATGTTTTGTGGTGCACTAATATTGCACTCCCAGGCGCCAGGCGGTGCACTTGTTGGCGAATGGCGAATATTGTTGCACACAATGCACATTGTGTGCAGCGCGCATCACACCGACAGGGGGCCGGCAACAATGTGTGCACCGTACGTAAGAGCATTATCGGCACCCGGGCATCAGTGCCCGGGAGTTTGGGTGAAGCAAGGCAAATAAACGCCAAAAAAGAGAGACTCTGTATCCTTCGTCCCAGCCAGCCGGGGCGCACGGGTTTTGTGAAAATGCTTTCAATACGGTAGGATTATCATCGAAATGGAATTTAACAAATGAATGGATAAAAGCCCCAGCCTCGCCAACGGAGCGAGCGTTCGGACAAAGCGGATTGCCGGGCGCTAGTGCTAATCGAAACATTGCCTTAAACGAGACTAATTAAACTGGCTCGAAAGCTTTTCCGTCTGTTATTCTAATGGGCCGACTACGATGATAGGTGCTTAGCTAAGCCAATTTTGCATGCAAACTCATCAAAACGGCTGCTGGTTTAGGAGTGGATTGGATCGGCCCGTAAATCCTTCGAGAGTTGTTGGCCCGTTGACTAACTAGTTCATAATTTGGCTAAATTTGGGCCTCCTCGGAAGCGTCTTTAGTTAACGGGCAGTCTAAAATTCCAAACCAACAACGGAATGAGTCCACAAACCACAAACTTTCTTTCGTTCACTGATCCGGACTGGGTGTGGCTACGCTAGTTTCTTTGCTTAGTGCGAATGTTCGAAGCATGTTTAACACTCGCACCTGGTTTAGATTTGCGATTTTTCTTCTCACCAGCCATCCCGTGCAACGTGATCTATTGACAATCACAAAAAGCGCCACCGAAAGAGGCGGTAAAGGATGGGCTCTCGGCTCGTTTGAGGCCTACCGAAGAGATTTATTTGCCAACCCGAGACACAATGCAACACGGTGCAACCGCTGGAGCCGATGCCGGTTTGCGCCGGTGGGCGACGATCGGCAGCATCGGTCAGTTGGATGTTTTTACCACCTTTTTCCGTAATCAGAGCGTCCAACGGACGGAGGGCTTAGTTTGGCTCGTTTGCACGAGCAACCGTTTGGGGCTCTCATGTTCATGGAAAATGAATGGCCACTGTCGGCCAACCCGGCCAACACAGATTTCGATAATCGATAGGCCACCAGGGCTAGGACTCGAAGCGAACCACAGGGCACAGTGTTGATTCCTGGTCCAGCCTGGCCCTGTAGACCGCCTGCTGACTGCTGAAGCCGTCACGTTCTCACCACGGAACCCGGCCTGAGGCCTGGAACCGGGTAAAAGGTGTGAAATATTTGCTGCTGGTATCAGGGGCCACCGAATGAGCCATCCGATCAGTGTGGCTCTTAAACTTTGCCCTCGTTGATGCTCAAAACGGACTGCAAACATATCCTGCCCTGGCTGCCTGCGTGCGGTTTCTTTGGAACAAAATGTGCCAAATGGAACCAAACAAGTGCGTCTAAAGCGTGTCAAACCCCTTTCACGAAGTCCATCTATTGGAATAATTGATCAATTTCCGTTCGACCGGCGATACGCAACGGGAATTGTAACGCAGCCAACGTCCGGTCTCCGGGTCCGGTCGCTGATCCGGCCGGGGGTGCTATCTAAATTGAAATCTTAATTGATGTAACATATATATATATATATATTGGTCTGCCTCTTTGCGCCATTGCGCCACGTTATGAATGATTTTTAACTCAGCTTGTTGGCACCTGATCGTACTGCAAGCCTTATCCCGCCACAGTCCCGTTTTCGGTGGGCTTCATTGCGGACCACTTTATTACTTTGGTTGGTCCGTATTTCCCGGGTCCACACGATAGAGCAAGCAATTTATGCTCGAATAGGAAAAAAATCGATACGCTAGCCAAACACAGGATACAGTTCGCAATTCATAGCCCGGGTGGATGGCGAATGGAACGGTGCAAAAAACCCAACCGTCCCCAAAAAATTAATCAAATACATTTCTATCTTGCTGATTGAGCAACATTTGGTCCACAAACTGAGACTGAGCGGCCATCAGTGCTCCGCTTCCGTTAGACTGTCCAATGGGCGAATATTATCTGACAAAATCCTGCTAAGCGTATCGGACGGCCAATCGTTCCCGCTGCCTCCGCAGGGCCGATCATAACTCGAAACGCCGCCAACAGACAATCCCAAGACAAACCTCTACGAAAGTGAGGGCGAAGCCGAAAAGTGTTTAGCCAACCGGCCGCAGCCAAGGCGAAGCCGGATTAGGAACCGATACCCAACGCGGCGGGTGCCCAATATTTAGCGAGCGGACCCGGTTCTAAGCGCGGAAATTCGGTCCGCTTTCCCCGGTTTTCTAACCTTCCGACACTCCGGCGGGCATCAGAGCCGCGCATCGTTAGGCCCGGAAGATTGCATCTCGTCCGCTCGCGCCATCCGGTCGATCGATTTTCGATATCGAAGGATGTGCCGCGTTTTCTTGGGGCCCATTTTTCCTTACCCGAGTTGCGAAGCACCACCAACCCGGACGCGAATGGCTTTCTCCCCGGTAGGGGAAAACTGGAAAAAGATAAAATATCCGCTGCTTTTTCTTTATCATCGGATTACGAACGTTGCGATTCTCTCGAGGGCCCACCACGGAAGGCTGGAAAAGGGACTAGCATCGTGCTCCTCGGGGTCCGTCCCGTAGCGGACTTTCCCGGGCAGCGCAACGGGGGCATGGAAAATTGGGCAAATAAAAGAGGCGGCTGCAATCAACATTTCTTATCCTTCGGCCAAATATTTGCAATTCACAAACACTCGCTGGGTGTGGCTGGGGGCCACCCGGTGCCAGCACGTTGCACAAATGTTGCACGAGTTTTGAATTATGTTGCGGGCTCACTGTCTTTTTCCCTGGCCGTGCCTTGCATTTGCTTTGCGTTCGAGGATCGAGGTTCCCTCAGGCCGTCGTCGATTGGTAAAGTTGCTTTCTCGCGTCATTCATAGGTAATGGCAAAAAAAGAAGAAAAAAAAAGTTGCCAACATAAGCATGCGAAACCCCTTTTGTTTCGAATGCGCCCCTGGCACCGCCGGGGGACCGCTCTGTTGAAGGATTTAAATCGTGTATTTGGTGTCCTTCTTTTTTGCGAGGATGTCGACGTGCAATCAACAATAACGCCACACCGTGTTTGGGCATAAAATGGACAACCCGAACCCGCATTTTGAAGTCAGCACACACGGTACGCAGCGGCAGAGCGGACACGTCCCGTCCGTAATGGAACTAATGTGGAAATAAAATGTGTCACTCGAAAGGTGGCAGCTAAACTCGTACCTTGTGCGCCCTTTGAAAAAAAAGAACAATCCTGTGCCTCGAAAAGTCGACCCGGAACACATTATTGCCCCGGGGGTCCACGTGTGTCCTGCAGCAGACACGACATCATCCTGTGGGGTTTGTTTTTTGTTTAAGAGAGAGAGTAGACACAAAGTTTTTCCGGGCCGGACATTTTACGCTCCTATTTATTTCCCAACAGACTGTTATGCTCGTTTGGGGTCGTTATTACCCGGCGCAGGTTGGATGACCGCCCCGCGGACAGGGCCGTGCGTATGATTTTTATGCCCACCATTGTTCTGCGTATTGCTCCGATTTCCATTCAGCACCGGCGCGAGAGGATGTGCATGTGGGCATGTTTCATATTTATTTACGGTTCTTTTTTCTTCTTTTTGTTTCCTTGTTCTGCGCTGTGATGCGGGCCGAGCGTGGGCGGCGGTTTGATTTATGCTCAACCGACCGTGTGTCCAAATTGCCCGTTAGTGTGTATGCACGCGCGCTCCCTCGGCGAGGTCCTTCGACGAAAGCGTGGCGAAAATATGCATCGGAACACGAAAGGAACGAAAGAAGAGAAGAATGAGTGTTGTGCCAAAATCGCCGCGCCGGGCACAATATTACTTTCCGTGTGTGCTTTTGAAACATTTGTTTCAAAGCATGCAATAGGAACGCCCGTTCGTTGCTGGCGCAGGACTTCGGGGTTTTATGTTTTATGTTCCGACGATTTCGGCTCACTTGACGGCTTCACGGGCAATGATGTCACATCAAATAACACTCGGTGGTCTCTCCCTCTCTCTCGCTCTCTGTGTTGCTTTTTCGTGCAAAATTATTGATATTAAGTGGAGTCACAAAAAGAGGGAGGACATCACACATAAAAAATCGGATCCGATGACGGTAGACGGTGATTGGCGGGACGTTTGCGAAAAAGGACCACGCAGTGCTCGACGTTCGTTGCACCTCGTAGGGGTTGTTCATATGTACTGTGAAGCACTCTTGTGCTGGCAGTTTTTTTAAGTGACTTTTCCACGAGTCCCGCACTAATTGCTACTGTGGATTGCGTGACAAGACGAGGGCAGTGTTTCGAAAGGGAAGCGCAAACGGTTAGAGAGAGAGCGGCTCGGTGCTTCGAGGCGTACTGCGCACTTCTGGATTTTAATTTCGTTTATTACCGTGCTGCTTGACTTGATTACCGAAAACATGCGGATGACATGCTCCTGAGCATTTCGGTTGTCGGTCGTGAAAAACGGAAGAAGCGTATTTTTAAATCCTTTGACAAGAGCAAAACGCTTTTTAGCTATGATACCCTCTTTTTGTGGAGGAACTGGGAATGGAGCTGTGATTAACGTTTCAGTGCCTTGGCCTGGTGCCTCCGCAAAGAAACGCTCGAATCCCAAACCCAACATTCAACCACTGACGATGGCACCGGAAACTGACTTTCATTTCATTTCCTAAGCCATTAGGCTAGGCGGGCGCCCAGCACACTTTCGCCACATCTGTCATCATCGTCGGTTGCAGCCCTTGAAAGCCAGTCCTTCGATTTGCCGATCGCGCTCCCCATGCTGCCGACATTCCCATGCTGGCGGCAGCTTGCAATCAGGGCCTATCAATTGAACCCAATTTGAATTCGATTTCCTCATTAAATTGCGCCCTCGAGGCAGCGGCGAGTCAGGGCCAATTACCACGTCAGCGTTCAGCAGCCGACCCGCCACAGGATCGGGCAGAGTCAGTTCACACACCGACCTTTGGCCTTCGTAACATCCGCATCTTCCGGGCGGATGCTGTCGCGCGAGACACGGGCTTCTGCCTGCCCTGGCCGTAGCAGAAATCCCAAAAGAATCGAGCGGCGTGATTGCATACCGAGCGTCAGCGTCGTCGGTAGCGAATATATTGACAATTGTTTATTTACAAAATAGTTTTAAGGAGTAACATTGATCTCTTCAGATTGTATACATTTAGGAATTCCCATTTAGGAATGTATACATTTAGGAATTCCCATTTTCCCAAAAACCCTTGGGTAGCGCCTAAATCGAAAAGTTTCTTGGACCAACTGCATTGACGGATATGTTCTCCTGATATTTCATTAACTATATTGTTGAAAATATCAATATTTATTGCTCATCGATTTACTTGCAATCTCCCCGGTCGAAGAACGGGCTCATAAACTCTTCTCAAGTCCTTGCACAATCGTCGTGCGCATTGTTAGGAGCATGAAAGTTTCATTTTATGTAAATCTCGCATGAAACTGTTTGATGCACCGGATAACACAAAGACGGTGCTTCTTATCCTGTACGATTCCCTTCAGCATCGTTTCGGTGACATTCGCTCCCCTCTTATTTCTTCCCACGGAATCGGTACACTCATCCATCTTTGATTCCGACCGAACATCTTCAAAGACTCCTCTAGCGTGGTTCCGAAGCATTTGCGAAGCAATTTCTCGGTCTCTATTCACCCTAAACGAAACTTTACAGATCAAAAGTCGTGGATCACAAGAAGCGTCTTGCAGAGGGTAGTGTGAAGGCGGACTTCACGACGGACGACTACAATCCATTTTGATGTTGAAACGTTTAGCGAGGCTTTGAAAGGTTCATCTCGCGTTCATCCTTCGCCTGTAAAATACCGTCCACGTGGGTTGGGGAATACTTTTAATTTACTTACTGTTTTAGGCCAGTTCCCGTTTAAGACCGGCGATGGGGCGATAGCTGGCGATGCTCGCCCTTATTTTACGCCACCAAACGGGAATTAAGTGAGCGGGGCGCGAAAAACTTGGCTCGTGGCTGCACTCGGCCTGTCGGTAGGCAATCTCAAGTGCCGAACTCCTCAGTCCGGAAGCTTCAGGAGGGAACATCACTTTACAGATCCACCTCCCTTCCTGCGGACTGGGTTATGTACAGAAGTGAGTGCTCGTTCAGTCCCTCGAGCACACATTCGGGCCGGGCCCGGGTTCAATATTTGCACAACTTATTTGTAATTCGAAATTGCAAAACTCAAGTGATTCGAGTAGAAACTTCATCACCGTGGCCTCCGGTGGGCTTTCCCCAAGTCCGTGGCATGGCAAGTTTCGAGTATGGAGTCTTTCTTGTTTTTTTTGCTTTGTCCGCCCAAAAACACCGTCAGTCTAGCCGCATGCCGTAGCAGGATAAAATATTCATCTCATGCAAAATGGGACGAATCCGCCGTCTGGACCGCCCGGAACTGTGACTTTCTGAGCTTTTCCTAGCGGGCTCCCGGCTTGGGGCGGGTAACTAGGTGCCACTCCGGCCACTACGGACGTGTGTACCTGTTCCTTGAGTAACGAGCAGGAACCGCAACGATGCCACAAATCGGTAAGCAACGATGAGGCAAACGGCCGGGCAACATACTGCCCCCCCCCCATCCGATCGTCATTTTGGTTGCGGTGTTCCTGACAAAGGAAACCTTCGCCAGCCTTCACGGGTCTGGGACGTCGGTCCTCTACGACAAGATACCATCTCCGTCGGTTGACAGGGTCACAATCGGAAGGGATAAATGGGGTGTCGTCGTAGCCACAGCAGGAGCCACTGGGTCCCACTGCTAGACGAGACTATGCTTTATTGACTCATCAAAATGCTGGCGACCCAACCACCGCACCGAGTGCATCTGCATCTGAATGAGTTCTGAATTGCACGAGGACGAGAGCGTATGTAAATGGCGATATTCACCTTCTTATCGGGCTGCGACGGGATGTGGTGATGCATACATTGTTGCACTTTTCAAGCGAAGGCGCTTAATTCGTTTATTATGTGTGCTATGGGCAGGTTTTCCGGTTTCCGGGGTAGAGCTGTACAAAAGAAAGCTAACCCTGATGATTGAGCCGTGCTGACATCGATAATCCTATTACGTATGGATGTGAAGTCGATGAAATGGCGTTCAATTATTTGTGCAAAAATATCAACAATACTAGCTGTCCCCTCGACCACTCCCAAGTCAAAGCTTTGCAGTGATTCGTTCCTCTCATCATGATCATTCGTAGCCTTCATGGTGTTGTTGTACTGTGACGATTGAGTGGAACTGGTTCACGCATCACGCATGTCGCAACCGTATTAGTCTGTTGTTTGTTTGCGAAATCCTCTGCCGACAGGAATTACAACCAGGCGGTGTTACTGTCACCAGTCATTAGTAGCGACTCCGCATCGGCATCGGGTTGCTGCGCTGGATTATTCCTCCGGAACTGACCCCGTAGTTAAAACACGCAGAACAAGTCATCGCGTCGTTTGTGGGATGCATAATCAATCATGTTGCGCTTTGACAAGTCTTTGCAGTCGGGCAAACCCACCACATTCTTCATCTGTTTTGGCTAGTCATTTTTCGGCATTTTTCGTCAAACCTTGCTAGGTGGTGTCTTTTGTGAAGCCGACCGGGTCGACCATGCGGATAATGATGTCTTCCAACTGGTGCCAAGTGTTCCGTAGCACGCCATACGTCTAAGGCCTTCTAACACAGCCAAGGATTGGCGTTGAAATATTGTCGTCACTTGAGTCTGAAGCCTTCGGGCGCCGCCACGCTGGACGGAGCGTCTGGACAAATGTCGTTCGTAAAGAATGGGCCCTTGGGCCCACGAAACGCCTCGGAACCGTGTGTCGCGTATTATGTTTCCATATTGGGTTACCTTTGCAATATGCCATTCCACCCGATATCCGTGGCGCTGTTGTTGTGGCCTCGGCTCTTGTTGGGTGGGCAGCCGCCAAAACCAAAGTGATGGCACCTGACAGCGCGACAGTATGTTGGCGACAGTTTGCGCCATTACCACCCATGGGGGGCTGCCGGTTATGCAACATCGGCGAGGAAGGTGGTCTATTTCTCCATTAGCCTAGTAGGGTGCGTCCTAGAAATGATTGATAAATGGTTTAATTAGTACCGTTTGATGGACTGCGGGCGACTAGTGGTGAGACAATTCTTCTGAAATTACACCGGGCCAACTGTTGATTCGAAGGCGTTATCCAATGGCATCGTTGCCCAATTGGGGTGGCTGGTCGCGCGAAAGGTTAGGACTGGTTTTACGGTGAACGAAATCGATAGCCATCGTCTTGGGGCGGCGTGTCCAGATTATGTTTCACGAATGCAATCGTCCGTTTGGTACGTTCAAGGTTTTTCTAATTTTTGGAAAGACATAAACTTGGTGCCTATCACAGAGCGAAATACAAACAAAGCACTGCCCGGCCAGTCAACGTGTATAGGATGTTATACCGAAAGCGATTACCATTTATTGGTTCCTACAATTCATTGGCTGCCCTCCGTACGACAATGTACGCCGCCCATGTGTGTCCTATCACCAACTACGCCACATATACCGCATAAACACCAGCACATTAAAAACGTTACCCCCTACTGCCCAAACGCGCCCCTTTCTGCGCTCTCTGGTCCTGCTCGGCACGGCGCACAGCAATGTTGTAAACAATTTCAGCATAATTAATTTCCGGCATGAATCGGCCCCGGTTTCCCGACTATGTTGTGCGCTGTGTGTGCGCGCTAGACACCCAACCGCGTGGAGCGTGGTCCTGTGCAGCACCGAGGATGCATAATTTTATGCTACTTTGCGGAAGCGCGACCACCGCACCACAGCTCGGGTTGAGCGAGCGCCAGCATCCCGGGCTGTGCTAAACAAAACATTAAAATAACGAGAGAGAGAGAGAAAGACAACAAAAAACCCAAACCATGGCCAACATATAACCGTCCGCGCCGCCGCCGTCGATGAATAATGTGCTCGAAAATGGGCAAATGGGCACGGCATGGGTTCGCGAGGCCAAAGATAGCGCGCGCATAAAATGTGGCGCTCGCCGAAAGGTTTATTAGTGGAGGTATTGTAGTGCGGTTCGATTGAATTCCGGCTGCGGTATAGGGCACGCAAAGGGTCCTTCGTCGCCAAATTAATCGAGGCCGCCAGTGGCGAGCACCAGAAGGCCACTATAAATAAATTGCTAAAATTAAGTTGCTGATTTCTATCGCGGACAGGCAATAGAGGCGCTTTCGATGTCATAAATCCTAAATTTCATCTCCTTCATAAAACATGTTCAAATTTTTAATTAAACAAATCCAAGATAGCTAGACAGCTAGTGGGCCAATGCCCTACTACTTATTACAATTATCCCTTTTTTGGGATGTTTAAAAAAGTTTTGAGGAACGTGGTTAAGTTTCAATTCGAAAACGGCCATTCATATTTTATGTTATTATGACTTTGAATTAATTCATGCTGTTACAAGAATCCGTTTCGTTTCTTCACCTTATTATTCATTAAAATACGATGAATTTCGTTACCACTTTTCTTCATATTGAAGTAATACTCTCCGCACAAACACTTTATCAAGAAGCAAACTAGACTTTTCCAGATGCTTTAAAAAAAACTTAATATTTTACTCGAATAAGTTGAAAAATGGTCATGAGCAGAAGAAACACACCACCCGAAACCTATTATCCAAGCCACTTTGTGGGTCCATGAAGACGAAACTACTCCAGTTTAAGACTCCCTTGCGTGATTCATTTTGAAGTACGAAAAAGTAATAATAATGCACCCAGAATGGTAGAATAATCATTAAGCGCCAATACACGTCTTTTGAGTAACGAATCAAGCAGCAAAGTTATTCACAAAATTTTAGTAGTTTGAAGGTTTAGATAATTCAAATTTTAGATGCTGCTTGGCTCTGGTTTTTCAACATGATTTTACTAATCAACCAACCTGCTCGAGTGTAAAATGGCTCTATGTCGCCGGAAAAACCCGCAAAGGATTATCCAGCTATATAATCGGTAATTATTCATTTAGCGGCACATAATCAGCACTTGGAGGGAATCCGTCAAACGGCTTAAACTTCATCGTTTGATCATCCCCCGAACGGCGGTGGGCTCTTTTGAAGAGTTTTTTTTGTGTAATTAACCCACATTAATGGGATTAATTTACTCGTCACTCTACGGTGCGGTCGACATTCCTACTGAGCACTAAATTGATTCCGCGCTTAGCACGGCCATTGCACTGCTGCCATGGGTGCTTGTCCTCATCGCCCACCGTTGTGGGATGCTTCGCATAAATTTTGAAAATAACTACGACCAGCAGTGGCTCCCGTGCCGGCCCGGTATGTGCAGCTGATGTTCATAGAGAGCTACCAGTGGCTGAACGAAGAGGCAGGAGGACCCTCTGCCGGGCGCACAACATGGAAAGTGACTTCACGTGTAATGACTCCGCGGGGAGCAATTGTAAAACCGTGCGGGTTGAGCCACGCTGGCGGCTCGGCAGGACCCAGCGGCACTCGGACACCGGCCTAGGACCCAGCATAATAATGCACCGGGCCGTGGACCGGTGGTACCAGGGTGTTTTCCGCTGCCGATTCAGTCTCCCGCTAACCGGAGCGAGGGCCCTTTCAACCATGCGGCCATTGACACAGTCTGTTACGTCACCGCAGCGCTCATCCTTAAACCGGCGTCGCCCACAAGCTCCTTTTTGCGACGTGTGGGATTATGATGATGGTTGTTCGGCTTACAGAATGTGGGTTTTGGGTGAGTTACCGAACATGAAGCATGCCTGTGCGCCGTGCGTTGCATTTTAAACGGCACCCTTGAAGCGGTCAAACGCCCCAGCAGTACTTTGGATTAATAGCATGGGCCGGTATTGTTGAGAACTAAAAATTAAGCTGCAACGGTGCTCGATCAGCACTTCTGAGCGGGAGCAGGCTGCCCAGCGAGCGACGAGCAGCGCCTTCTGCCCGACGGAGCACCAAAAATCGACGGGCGAAGCATAAAATGATCAATCCGGGCCGAAATCACCAGAAAACATCTGCTCACCGGTTATTGGTTCAAGTTTTGTGTCGTTTTTTTGTCGTTTCTTTTGGACGATCCTTTCCGTGACCGCTTGGCCGGGATTTTGTTTTGCTCTGCTTTTGGGCTGGTTCTTTCTTGGTTCGTAAATTTTATGTTTTGGGCCCGGCAAACACACGCGGACGCACGCGCACACCCCGATCGATGGCTGGCGCGGCTGCAAACTCCGTGTGGCTGCCAAAGGGAAGCAAAAAGATCGAACGAGAACGAGTGGTCGTCGGGATAAATCAGGTTGGGTTCGCTCGCTGGGCCATTCCTTTTCGCTCGCTGTTTCCTTATGACTCGTTTTATGCTTGGTCAGGTCGATTACCTGACGCAGCCTGTGGGCTGCGGAATACTCAGGGCCGAGCATAAAAGAGGGACAGAGCGCTTCCGAGGCTCCGCAACGAGGATGGCAGCGAAGCAGCTGAGAAGGTGAAACACATTTTAATGCCGTTCCCGACCGAAAAACGAAAAAAACAGGGGCCGAAATCGGCAGCCAGTTCCTGACGCTCATGTTGGGCCCTGGTACGCCCGGGTATCGCAGCGTAAATGCACAATCTGCCGCATACAGGGGCGCCGCAGACCACGGCCCGGTATAATTTGGTTGGCCAGCTCGCCAGTTTGCCAAACAGGAGTGCTTGCGAAGCCGAAACGAAGCAAAAATCCACCAATTGCCAGCACAGCGCGCGGCAACTTAATTGGTACCTCCTTCTGGGCTCCGACCTCCTGGAGCACCGGCAGGATCCATCCCAGAAAATTCTCGGCCACCAGGTGTGTGCCTGTGTGTATGTGGTGTCTGTGGGCGCATTCTTGCCGCCCCGTTCACTCGGTATGTTCCAACTTCAGCCTGTTAAATGTGAGCTTGTTTTTCGAATCGCCCAGGGAGCTACCGGGCGATGTTGGTGCGCTGACGAGTTTAACGGAGACGATCGCACGAAAACGTATCACGTTACGCACCGGTCGGGAGTCTAATTCTCAAGCTGGACCTCATCGGGACCCGCACCCGGCTGGGTGCAGAGGCCGAAAATGACAAAAGTGGATCATTGCAGCCGATGCCAATGCCAGAGCCAGCGCGGCAGATGGTTGACGGTTGGCCATCGTCCTGACAGCCCTGGGGCCGCCCGCAGGTAGCCCGCGCAACAGTTGGAAAGCGTCGGGGAAAAAGCGAAGAAGCACCTTTTCGTCTAAACCGATTGGTCTGTTGTCGTTTGGCACAGTTTTGGGACGCCAGCGAGAGGGACGATTCAGATTGATCATGATGGAGATGATGATGATGCAAAACATCGGGCAGCCGGTGAGGCTTGGTAAGACAAGCCTCAAGGCACGAATCCTTACAAGGTTTTCCCATACAGTACACAAGTCTTTGAACTTTCCGCCCCAATAAAGTGATGGAGGGGATAAGCCCCCTCAATAGGCGAACATTCGATCTGCGGGATCATCCAATGTGGAGGCCCTAGTGTTTCTTCTATGCCATTGCCCCGCCAAGTTCTTCTAGGGCACATCAAATGGGCTAGTTGTGCAGAAAATTGATTAACTCACACCGACGATCCCAGCTAAGGTGCTCCTGCTCCATCAATCCGGCCACAGGAAGTCGTACACAAAAAGTTCGCCAAATTGCGCGTAATCTCCCCCTTCCCAGGTCCGAGTCCCGATACACGGTGTAAGACTCTCATTTCGATTGTTCCGCGATGTGCATACATTACGTCCCGCGTCCGACCATTAACTAAACGATCCTTTTCAGCGCCCAAGAACCACCACGGTCTGGTTTCTCCGCCGGCTACGGCTTAAGCTGCAAACTTCTCGCATTATTCGATGCCCATTTCCATTGAATTCCTTTTGCGCCAGGGCGCACCCTAAAGAAGGCTCGCTCCGGCGGCCATAATTCCTTGTCAAAACTCCTACTTATTCTGCACTGGGCGATTCGTCTTTGCCGGCTTCCGCACTGCTGTCCGAGCAGGAGACCGAGGTTCCATTGTGGTCTCACCTGTGACCCTCCTTCGGGATGATTTTTTCTCCTTTCTCTTCTCTGGCATCATTGGAACGAGTTTCCATCTTATTTCGTAGGCTGTAGGCCGCTTTCGAACTGCCATAATGCCTTATGAGCCAGATGTAATCCCAGTTTGTCGGATTATGGCTGTAGTTGGGTTGCAATTGGGTGAAGGCACGGCTGCAAGATAAGAGATCCCGGCGCACAATATGTCGTTCCGGGCCCACGGAAGCAGGAAACGGACGAATTATTAGTCGACAAAGTTTGATCCGTGCACGCGGCACGTGCAGCATGGCTTCTTCCTGGTCCGTCTTATCATATTTTTATGTTTCGGTTCGGCTGCCCCACAACGGTGCCAATTGATTCTGAATCGCCGGACGTTTGCCGGTCTATGAGGGTCGAAAATGAAACCAGTGGGGGAACCAGTATTCTTCCAGTGGCTTCGTCCGGGGGCCATCTGCTTATCGATTGATAAACATGCTCGGAAGGTCTTCCGGCTGCACAGTGGTAGGATGCCCGGTTTTTATCAAACATCACACCCCGAGGGGAAAGCCACGTGACCGGCCCCCGGGGTTTTTAAAGTAATTACTAACAGAGCCTGCAGCGCGCGGTGGCCAACGGAAGTGCAATTTGTGAGACCCGAACATTCCGGGCATGCTAAACAATTCAGTCCGCCGCACGTCGTATAGAATCGAGGCCAGACCGAAGCCGAAAAGTCGGTGACCCGCTTTTCGATTTCCGCCACGGTCCACATCCAAGCGGGAAGCTCAATTATTCATTTTCGGCCCACAAACGGACCTGAAGTCTTGCCGTTCGGCATCGGATTCTAATCAGTTTAGTGACATTCCTTGCGGCCATGTGGCGCAGATCGTACTATCTTTCGTTGTGTGGCCATCGATGTTTCGCAGGAAATGAATTATGCAGCAGACGGGCGTAGGTCTGATGTACTACTTTCATCACCTTGACTCTCCGATCAAACCCGACCAGGCGGGATAAGGTCCTAGGGAGTAGGGCACAGGAACGCATCCCCTAATCCAACAGAGGACCCTCCATTCGTTCACACCACACGTGTTCCCCAGGTTGGGAGTGCTCTTCAGAATAAAATAAAATTCCAATAACGCTTCCAAAACGGGGTGGGTCATTGTTTTCATGACCCGTGGTGGTAATATGAGTAGCACGAAAGAAGCGGTTGAAAAAAGATCAATAAATAATGTTGCAAGACCTACATGTGTCATCGCCCCGCTCGACACTTGGCCCCGATGTCTTCAACCTATTAGTTGTGTATCCTTTTTTATTCTTTTAAAAACAAAAAGCACGCTTCCTTCGAACGGGCCGACCAGCTGCACAGCATGCAAAACAACGGGGATTAGAAAAGGCCTTACGGCGCGAAGAGGCAGATGACTGGCTATCGGTGGCTGTTTTTTTTTTTGGTACTCCCAACACAAGCTTGCCAGCTGTTTCAAAGCTATGCTGCGGGTGCTATTTTTGTGTCCTATTTCAAGCACCCTCCAGGCTGCGGCCTCTTCTAAAAAAGGGCTTCCATTCCGGGGCGTGAATAAATGCGAATGGCCACCTAATGATCGTAATGAATGACTTGTCACAGTTGGGTGATTCGAAGGGATTTCCATGGACAACCCGTGCCCTCCCACGGACACGTACACACGTCAGTCAGTCGGCCAGCCGGCTGGCCGGTCGGTCGGAGAATATTTAACAAGTCCAAGCGGCACATGTCCTTAGCGTGAATACCCCCCGAGCACGCTGAAGGGATTATTTGATTACGGCCCCGGCCAAGCGTCGACCGGGCGCTAATTGACTGGTGAACGGAAACTGGAGTCCTTTTTCACATTTGACTTGAGCACTGACATTGGCCAGACTCTGAGAAATTGTTCCGAATGTTTTATTCATTCGGTATTATTAGCACGGAAAACTTGGCTCTGTAAATCGGTTTTTAATGCACTGGTGGTCCTCGAATTCAAACTGTCAAACATATTACGCCAGTTTTCTATCCAATAGAAATTTCTATCTTCTTACAGACGGAAACAGGAGGACACATGATTGGACCTACCTACTTAAACTTTGATTGCATACCTTTTGGCGTATTTTAAGGAACCATTTTGTAGGCAACATCCACATCCTAAATCGTTAATAGAGATTCTCCACAAATTATTCTTCAAAACCTTCTAAAGCTAATTCTCCTTCGTAACATTTCATCGTCTCCAGCAACATTTACCTCTATTTCGAGTTTAATCATTCTTTTTATGTTCCGCCACCGTCGTTTGTTTTCTACTAACGGAAAACAGTACGAAAACTCTCCACAATGACATAAACATAATAGAGTCCAATAATTTCGCTTAGTTCAGAAGGAGTCGTCGTCCTTTAGCGCCGTGGCCTCTGACAGCAAAGGAAGCGCTCGAAACGAGGCGCCCGGACTCCATCCTTTGTCTGCTTTCCGTTTCGGTTGATTTGCTAATTTTGTGCGGCGAAAAAAGGGAGCACAGCATGGTGCCTCAAGCAGCCATAGGTAATCCACCGGGAATCAGGTATCGAAGGCCGCAAAGATTATGCCGCGCCAAAACGCAGATTGTTACGCAGGGAAGAGCGATGAAGAAGAACGCTGCCGCCACCGCTACGCCGACAAGCATTCCCCAGAATGTTTTCCATAATTTTTCACGAGTCTTTATTATCTCCATTTTCTTCGCTTCTCCTGTGCCTGTGACTGTGCCCGGCCTGTAATGGTTTAAGTTGCTTATCGGGGAAGAGGCGCATATTCACGGGATCTTTTCCGGCGTTCGGCAAAGTTTTGCTTTTATGGATGCCGGGGCGCCAAACCGCGGTCCTTCGCCCGATACGCATCCCGGTATTCGACCGGCAGGGACGATGATCTGCGATAAATAATCTTGATGCCGCATCGGTTCCGTGGGCGGTTTACGGTGCAGGAGCTCCGTCAGCAACCCTGCCGTGATTTGGGTGCTTCCTTTTTTACCTTTACTGTACCTTGAACAGGCAAACGTTCCCGCTCTCCCGTCGCAGCTGCTTCCGTTGGATGTCGAAATATTGGATAAACATTAAGTGCCACTTCATGATGTACTTCGGACATGATGAAAATCAATGA